>NC_083569.1:15847479-16107479 GCF_027579695.1 Neoarius graeffei
AAAAAAAAAAAAAAAACACCCCACCCACCACACCACTTTTACAGGAATGATTCAAGATTTACATCAATAAAAGTTCCAACAAAACTAGTTAAATCTCCTCAATCCATCTTTTTAATTAGGGCCTGAGCACCGTTCAGTGTGAAGACCCTACTGCTTTCGAAGGATTATTATGCTGCCACATTTATGGCCCTTTTCCACTACCCTTTTTCAGCTCACTTCAGCTCGCTTCAGCTCACTTCAGCCCGACACGGCTCGCGTTTCGACTACCAAAAACCAGCACGACTCAGCTCGTTTCAGCCCTGCTTAGCCCCTAAAACTCGCACCGTTTTGGAGTGGGGCTGAAGCGAGCCAAGCCGTGCCGAGTGAGGCTGGAGGCGTGAGCAGACACTCCCCTGTGCACTGATTGGTGAGGAGGAGTGTCCTCACATGCCCACACACGCCCCGCGAGCGCGCTGGGATCTGTAAACACCGCAAACCCGGAAGAAGAATAATTATGAATTACGAGAATTTCTGAAGCCTTATGCGCCTCGCCTCATCTATACGCTCTTGCCAGTATCTGTTGGCGTTGTCGGTGACAACAAGCCACAGCACCAAGACCAGCAACACTAACGACTCCATGTCCTCCATGTTTATTGTTTACTATTCGGGTCGTGAGACTACCGCTTAAAAGATCAATGAATCAGTGACATACAGAGCATCGTGGACGAGTTCGCGGAGCGCAAGGCTCGTCGTATGCCCTTCAAATAATGCGCGCAGTAGGCTATTGATGTTTTATTATGAGCCATGTACAGTATGTCGCCGAATGTTTTTTTTGTTTGAGTTACATGTTCGTTTGAAGGACTTAATGTACAAAATAACATAGTTGCACCCCGTAGTGTTGAAATTGGTAAACACAGTGCATTCAGTGAGGTTTGCACCGCCCTCCTTTTATTTCTGACTCTTCCTGTCACCGTTGCAACCTCTGAGCGCTCATTCGTATGCCCTTCAAATAATGCGCGCAGTATAGGCTATTGATGTTTTATTATGAGCCATGTACAGTATCCTAATGTTTTTTGTTTCTGAGTTACATGTTCGTTTGAAGGACTTGATGTACTAAATAACAGTTGCACCCGGTAGTGTTGAAATTGGTAAACACCGCAGTTGCGGACATTTTGTAGCCTAAAATGATGTTATGATAAGCTTTAATAAAATGCCTGGTCATTTGCCCCGCCCCCGGCCCGGCTCTGACTTGTTCCGCCACTGTCACTGATGTCACTGTTTGCGCTGCTTAACAACATCACGTGACGTCCACCCACTTTCGCTAACTCCACCCAATGTGTCCACCCACTTCCAGCCAGCACGGTTCAGCGCGGTTGTAGTCGAAATGCAACTCCAACAGCCCCGCTCAGCCCGACTCAGCTCGACTCAGCACGGCACGGCTCAGCCGCGTTTGTAGTGGAAAAGCGGCATTAGCCTTATTTGAGGCATTTCCCATGCACGAAAACTCATGAAATTTAATACATACATCAATCATTGTCACCGCTACTCAGCCACAGACTTTTGGCCCCGGGCATAGCGCCCCTTTTTCCATTGAAATGAATAGGTAGAACTCTGGAGTGATGTCATAAGGCCATTTGGAGTGAAATTACACATGGTCATTTTTAACGTACTCCTCCTAGATGGTTCATCAAATTCATGTCAAACTTGGCAAACATGATGCCAAGATATTGCTGAAGCTGAATTGCTAAGGGATTTTTGATATGTTGTAATATTAGAACATATAATATGCCAAGATATTGCTGAATGTTGAACTTGATATCTTGTAATATGATTCTGATTCTGATACTCTTTAGCCGTTATGGGCCTGTCTGGTATAGTACCACCAACTGGCAAAGGAAAGAATAGGGTTTTGAATGTGTGTTTTGACACATGATGAATTTTAACATGCTCCTCCTAGACCAGGGGTTCTCAACCTTTTGCAACCTGGGCCCCACCAAAGCTGGTTCATTGCAGTTGGGGGCCCCTCTTCTCGCCCCGCCCCCCCCAAACACACTCACCCGCAGTGATGCCACCCGACCTACAGCACCTTATATCGACCGATAGATAGATAGCCCTGGGCTAGATGATAATAATAATAATAATAATAATAATTTATTATTATTATTATTATTATTATTATTATCATCATTATTATTAGTAGCAGTAGCAGCATTATCCATTCCATAGAAATACATAGGCCTATTATCATTATTAGGCTATTGTTATAATTGGCAGTAGCACCACATTTCTAATCTGCTTTCGGGCATTATTATAATTATAATAATAATAATTATTATTATTATTATTATTATTATTATGGCCTATTATTACTACTAAGCTGTTGGCAGTAGTACAAGACTTGTGTTCTTTCAGGCATTATTATTAGGCCTATTATTATTATTATTATTATTGCTGTTGTTGGTTGTTGATATTATTATTATTATTATTAGTGTTTTTATTAGGTATTTTATTAGGCTTATCATTAGCTGGCTATTGATATCATTGGGAATTGGGACCAGGCGTGAATTTAGGTTTTACTTTTTACTGTGCCTTTGTGACCTGCATTTGCGTTAATGCGAGACCTGAGCCTGCTTTGCCTTACAAAGATCCTCGATTCTTGGCGAAATGTTTGACAAGCACAGTCTCAAGTCATCCTCAGTTTGCGCACGATTGCGATATTTCGTTTTGAGCGCAGTCATTTTTGAAAATCCTGCCTCACACAAGTAGGTCGATGCGAATGGGATGAGCAGTTTCAAGGCTACGTCACACAGTTGCGGGTACTCCTGCATCAATGCTGCCCAGAATGTCGAAAGAGGGCATGAGGTGAAGACTGCCTTAAGTCTACTGTCACTCTTCAGCTCAATAAGCTGTTCCTGCATGTCAACTGGAAGTTCGTCAGCAGTACACACAAATGGATCTCGAACCCACGCAAAAGAGCGATAATCCTCTGTGAAGTATGCCGCAAACTGTTTTCTCATTACCGACAGGTGCTCTGACGCTGCTTGAAAGACAGATAAGAAATCGTGGGAAGTGCCTGCATTACTGATAAAGTCTGCAAGGCTTGGGAACATATCACAGTTCCCCCGACTGATGCGGCCACACCAGAGGTCAAGTTTTTGCTTGAAGGCATCCACTTTCCCTGCGAGAAGCAAAATGTGAGTTTCTCGGCCTTGCAAAGACAGGTTCAAGCCATTCAAGCGGTCAAATATATCGACCAAATAGGAGAGACACACCAGCCACAAAGGGTCATCCAGATTTTTCGCCAGGTCTGAATTGATGTGTCAAAAACCGCTTCACCTCATCTCGCAGTTGTAACACCCGCCCCCTGGATAGCCAGCGAACCTCAGTGTGCAGAAGCAGCTGTTCGTGCTCTGACCCCATCTCCTGACAGAGGACCTCAAACAAGCGAGAGTTTAGCGGCCGTGACTTGATGAGGTTGATCATTTTTACTGATTGGTTCAGCACGGATTCCAACAGAGACGGCATTTTTTTTGCAGCGAGTGCTTCGCGATGAACCATGCAATGGGTCCATTTTACAAGTGGAGCTACCTGCTTAACGCGAGCAGCTAGACCTTGCTCACGGCCCGTCATTGCTCGTGCGCCATCCGTGCACAAGCCAACGCATCGGTCCCACGCCAACCCATTCTCGCGAATAAATGAATCAAGGACATTGAAGATGGCCTCTCCAGTTGTGTGTGACTGAAGAGGGCGGCAAAAAAGGACATCCTCCTCACTTAATTTATCCCTGACATACCTGACATATGTAAGAAGCTGTGCCTGTCCAGCAATATTGGTAGACTCATCCAACTGCAAGGCATAGTATGGACTATTTTTAATAAACTGTATTAATTGCTCTCTGATATCATTGGACATATCAGCAATTCTCCAAGCAACTGTGTCATTTGAAAGTGGCACGGTGCCTAATTTGGCTGCTGCACTATCCCCGAAGAATATTCTGCACATGTCCTGCGCAGCTGGCAAAACGAATTTCTCGGCATCAGTGTGCGGTTTGCCTAGCTTACCTATTCTTTTTGCCACCACATATGATGCCTCCAGGCACTGCTTAGATACAGTGCTGTGCACGGAAATTGTTGCCTGTTGCTGATGCAGGCCATCACGCTTTCTTTGAATGTATTCAAGCGGTTTGTCCTTCAGGCCAGCATGCTTCGTTTCGAGGTGCCTTTTAAGTTTGCATGGCTTCATGCTTTCGTTTGCCAGCACCTCGGCACACACTGAGGACGAAGATCAGAGGTGACAGTAAAACCAAACTGCAGGTATGATTCATCGTACCTCCGAAGCTTTCTCGCAGCTGGTGGTAGACCTACGTCAGTTGTCTTGGGTTTTTTGACAAGAAATCTATCCATTTTGTTAAAGTATTTGTGAATAAACATGTGTAATAAAGTTGTAACGATAAGTCTGTAGTAGGCCAAGTCTGTAGTAGGCTAAGGGGGCTAACCAGAGGGAACGTATGGGGCTTATCAGTGAGAAACACGATCGATATCTTTATTCGGGGATTTTATAGTTGCAAATTTTAACGAGGTGTGAATGGTGTACTTACTCGTGTGTGTGTGTGTGTGTGTGTGTGTGTGTGTGTGTGTGTGAGAGTGTGTGACAGTTGGATTTTTCACACGCAGGGTGAAAAAGGCAAAGGGGTAGTAGACTAGCAGTAAGAAAACAACAAAAACAACAAATTATTTGGGTAGAGCTGAAATGGGGAAAGCAAAAATACAGTGTGGGGTAGTAGTCTTTAAAAAGACTGTTTGGGTTTTGCGCTGTATCGATGGATTGATGATAGTAGACTAGCGAGAGTCGGCACGAGTTAACTCGGCAAGAAACCAGACTAGTGTGTGTGGCAAGCACTCACACGGTGGCCACGGTATGCAGACTCACTCACGTGACGTTGCGTCATGTTCGCGTCACGGGCTTAAAATAACCTACACACAAGATTTTATGATAGATTTTATAATAGTATTGATTTGTATGTAATAGTCCAATGTCCTGCATTTTGACATGGGTAAATGTGTTGCATCTGCTTAGCTACTATAGCCTGTTAGCCCCAGATTTTTTTTTTTTCCCCTCCATACATGAAGCCTACTCGCGACCCCCCTGGAGTACCTCCGCGCCCCACCAGGGGGGCGTGCCCCCCCCCGGTTGAGAACCACTGTCCTAGACGGTTCATGAGGTTCATATGAAATTTGTTATACGTGATGCCAAGATGTCGCTGATATTAAATTGCAAAGGGATTTTTAATATCTTGTAATATGTTGAAATGGCCTTATGATTTTAATATCTTGCCACATAAACAGGAAACGTGTCAAAAAGCCACAGTGCATTGACTATGGTCGGACACTTCTTACTTCAATAGATATTATGATAACCTGACGCCCAATGGGCCTGTCTGTTATAGTGCCACCACCTTGCCAAGCAGGAAATGTGCCAGAAATTGGCAACGCCTTAACTGATTGATCGGACACTTTAAATATAAAATATTGTGTATTATGATTGTAAATGATATTCACATGTGTAACTCAGATGCCTAGCACAGCACCACCATCTGGCCAAGCAGGAAATGGGGGAAAAAAAATATGTTCAATTCATTGATGGATTGATCTGAAACTTTACAAAATATTGGATATCATGAGTCTGATGATATAACATACAATTCTGTGCACACTCACAGTCATATGCATATTTATGCATACACACATACACTCACAAGTATGCACTCACATGCACACGCAACATCTATGAGCACACGCGCACACACAATAATAGCGGAGCACCATACCTAAGAAAAAATGGTAAACCCATCGTCAATTTTTTGTGGTTTGTCCGTGTACCACCAGCCATACACACCGCCTAGTGGCCAGTGCTAGTAATTACCAGTCATACACACCACCTAGTGGCCAGTGCTAGCCAGTAAAGAAATAAAAAAAAAAAAAAAAAAAAAAGAGACTGGCTAGGATATAAGAAAATTCTACAACCCAGAAACAGATGGGAGCTCCGCTTTTAAGCAGTGCCTAAATCTATACATTAGTGAACTGCCATCATTGTGCATTTTGTTGCAGACATGAAAACTCTGCATGTGTACACACACTGCAGACACAGGAAAGCTAAGATGATTTAAGATTACAGCACGAGATAAAGAGAAGACATGTATAGTTTTGTACATATAAAAGTACATTTTCACAACACACACAGTCCTTATCTGACTATCTCTCATCTGTCAAGCAGTCATGGCATTTGCAACATGCACATCACCTTTGAACATTTGATGAATATATGACATGTGACTTTTGTTGGGTGACGGGATGTCCTGGGTTGCGGAACCACACGTGCGAGGGCCCGTGAAGGCTGCTAGTGGCTTTAATTGTTTATGAAATTCCAGGAAAGGTGCACCTACAGGATGACTCAACAACCCAGGTGACCTCAATGACTCCTTAGGGTTGCTTTTGATCCACAAGAGGATAAATACCTGGAACTCCCCACTAGTCAGACAGAACTGAAGAAGCTTTTCGGATAAGAGGTGAAACGTCTTGAAGAATTTCAAGCAAGTCCAGTTCTTTACCAACCGCAACCTCCACAAATCCCCGAGTTTACTGAAACCCAACTGCACTGAAGAGACGGCAGGAAGCCAGAGTGTAAATAATGAGCACGTGTATTAATGAGCACGTGCTTGTATTGTATTAACCTGTATTAAGTTCACTTTGATAAGCCGGTAACTTTATATTTAAAAAAAAAAAAAAAAAATGTTTGACAAGGAAAAAAGTGGAGAATATTTTTCAGAACCCAGGGGGAACCCTGCCCTGGAACGGAGTAGTATTTTCCAATATCTTCACTCATGAGGATATCAGTGACATCACTCCCAGAGTTTTACAGGTGACTAAAACATACATATAACATACGTTGTCAAAAATAACGAACCGGTTCAAAATTAAAATTCCTTTCATTAACTTATGTATTTTTTGTGGATGTGCCTATATAATATTAAAAAATAAACAAAATAAAAGCCCCATTACACGGTGACAGGAAGATATGAAGTGTATCTTCTCATGTTGAAAAATATTTCACTCATAATACATTCACCACTCAAAGATCAACTTCATATCTTCACACTAGTGTAATATCCCCCATGTCTGATCCTGAATATTTTGTGGTTATATCTCAAATACTTCTTGGAAAAGTAGTATTCCCCCTTCCCCCCTCTCAGTCCTAATTTTTTACAAGTTTACAAGCAAGGATTTTTAAAAGGAATCCCACTGTCCTTCAAAAAAAATGTTTATTCTTGGAACTAACAGACTTTCAACCCTACAATTTTGGTTTTCCCCATGAATTAAGTTTATATACCCCAGAAAAAAAAAAAAAGATTTAATATGGAATGATCCAAATGAGACTAAATGACAGGAATAAGTGTAGTAGGCATCAGAGTTGCTGTTAAAAGACCCTTCTTGTAACGGATGAAGATGTAAATGTTGCATAAACTAAATCAATGTTTAAGAGACACACCACTGAAGCTTCTACAGAATCATTTCCCAAATGGCAGGCAGATTAACCATGTGTGTCAGAAGACTGCTAAAAGACCCCAGTCACTACAGGCTCCGCATAAACCCTCTCTCCAATCAGATTATAGATATAACCCAAGTGTGTTCTTAGACAACCAGCATCCATCATAATGCAACACAATGGTCACAGCCACACGGACAGTCTCATTAAACATGTCTACTGTGTGACCGTTCTCTCTTGGACAGTCTCATCACTCTGGAATGTCCAAGATACAAGGATTGTTGCACTAGTACATGTAAAAGCATCACCAAGTGGTGATGGAAAATAGGAAAACAAATGATCATGTTGGAAAGGATGTCCGTCCATGCCCCATTATATTTATTCCATATTTTAATTTGCAACATAATTTTCCAATCATAAACCAACCATATTATATTATACCTCAGCAAAAGTAAACGATTGTTATTCAAACAAAATTACTGAAAAAAAAAAAAAATCAGCAGCCATGAGAATAACCTTGGCCTCAACTTTGACATCGCTTCAATAATATTTAAAAAGAATGGAGATCAGTTCAAGAAAAAAAAAAAGTATCTGTGTATGGAAACTACACAAAGGTTTCAGGTTAAAGCTTGTTAAATTAACAGACCCAGGAATGAACAGTTATGTTGTCCCATATTATTTCACTACTATGGTTGTAGTTTAAAGCCCATATTGTTTTTTTGTCCTAACAAAATTGTTCATTTTGAACTGGGTATCCAAAGCAAGTAGTATCATAGTTACCTGGCCCCCTCTTGTCCCAGCCACAGACCATGGTCCCCATGCTCAGGCCCATTCCTTTGTACTGGTACACCATGTTAGCCAGCAGCTTGGAGGCAGCAGCTACTGAAATGCGCTCCTTGTTGCGCAGCTCGTAGATGCGGCACTGTCTTGCCAGCAGACGCTCCCAGAAACTGCAGTCAGCAGCTCCACCTGCCATGGTGCCCAGCAGATACGGGTTGATCTCGATGACCTTCTTCACCGTCTGAGATGCAATGTACGAACCGGCTGTTGCTCGGGAGTCCACTGCTACGATGACACCATGCTGAAACTGAGAGAAAACAAAAATAAACAAGTAATTTTAACGAAATTTGTTTACTTTCCAGCAAAGTTAAAAAAAAACCTTGAATAATGCAGCAGCATCCGCAAGGATACAGTGCATTAATAGTTAAACTTCACTCTAGGGTTGGGCGGTATTACGGTAAGAAGGTATCCCGAGGTATCCAAAAGTACCAACGGTATCGGTCTCATTACCGTCATTTTTAAAAAATATATATCTAAATAAATATGGAGTACATGAGGTCATAATATAAAATAATAAATTGAAGATCATCCCGAATAACTGTGTGATCGTATTTTCACTAATTCTATCAATTTCCTAAAGAAGTTCTCATCGCGTGCAGGGTTGTTTATGTCGTTACCATGGCAACCCTGCGTGACATTTGGAGTCTGACAGAAAGCTTCGCAAGAGACTGAGACCGCGGTTGAAAGATGGCAAGTCAAGATAACGAGTTAGTGGCCAAAAAAAAATAAAAAATACACAACATCGGCAGTGTGGCAGTATTTTGGTTTCAAACCAAACGAAAAGGAAGCGCCAGCAATAATGTAAATGACCGCGCAAAATCGAAAAAAATCTAATATGTCCCCTAAGGCACACCATAGCCTGGGGTACTCCACTTCCACGAGATCTCTCCAATGAGTTGTGTTTTGAGTAGGTTACATGAGTAACAACAAGGTAAAATAATATAACGTATGACATTTGGGATGTGGGTAATAAACGTTTGAAATGTCCTCTACTGAAGAAACGGAAGAAAACATCATAGCGTAAACTGTTAGGTTTCTGGTGGGAATTAGCAATGCGCTTGCTATCTTTGTTGGGTGTGTTAAACCGTATGGATTTAAGTGGAATAATTGTAAGGAGTTATGTGATCAAGACAACGTTTTAAGCAAGGTAAGGCCATTTGATTATTAATTTCCCCGCCATGGCATGATGTGGGCCCATATGATTTTGCCTTGTGCAGCTATCACGCATTTGAATTAGGTTCGCCTCATTTGCGCTGAAGAATATGGTTTATCGCGCAGTCTAAACGGACTTGGGTGTTGGCTGATTCTTTTTCTTTTCTTTTTTTATTTCCCATGCTTGAAAGGGTATGATCCTGCTCATCGTGTACTTTTTTTGATGGAGTAGGTGAAATAGTGCTGCAAATGGCGTTTCAACGCACACGTGTAAACGACAGTTGAATGCTATTTTCAAGATGAAGGAAGAGTTGCGTGATGCTTTGAAATATCTCTTAATCCATTCATCAATGCACAAAATTCGCTTTGCTGCTTAATCCATACCACAATGCACATAATTCGCTATGCTGCTTTTAAATAGTACATTTGAGGCATAGGCGCAGGTCTGGACAAGGTCCGCCGGTATAGGCGCACGTTACACAGTAGGCCGAAACAAACATTTTTTTCTCGGTAATACCGTATACCCCGGGAAAACACAGACAGTTTAAAGGTATCAAAATTTGGATACCGCCAAACCCTACTTCACTCTTTTGACCATTACATGTTACTAACATGCTAACATTACAACACATTAGGGTTGCTTCAGTTACCAGTAATTACATTTGAAACAGTACAGTATCATTATCTTTAAGTTAGCAGCTCGTGGGCAAGACGCAAGTCTAACACTAACAGTGGAAGAGTTCTTTGTCTGACCAATGACCATGACACACTGCTTCGAGTTATCTGGCGAAGTTTGTGCTTTCAGGAACTGCTGAACGAACTAGTGACCTAATGCCGCTTTTCCACTACAAACGCGGCTGAGTCGTGCCGTGCCGAGTCGAGCTGAGTGGGGCTGTTGGAGTTGCATTTCGACTACAACCGCGCTGAACCGTGCTGGCTGGAAGTGGGTGGACACATTGGGTGGAGTTAGCGAAAGTGGGTGGACGTCATGTGATGTCGTTAAGCAGCGCAAACAGTGACATCAGTGACAGTGGCGGAACAAGTCAGAGCCGGGCCGGGGGCGGGGCAAATGACCGGGCCCTTTATTAAAGCTTATCATAACATCATTTTAGGCTACAAAATGTCCGCAACTACGGTGTTTACCAATTTCAACACTACCGGGTGCAACTATGTTATTTAGTACATCAAGTCCTTCAAACGAACATGTAACTCAGAAACAAAAAACATTAGGATACTGTACATGGCTCATAATAAAACATCAATAGCCTACTGCGCACATTATTTGAAGGGCATACGAATGAGCGCTCAGAGCGCTCACAACGGTGACAGGAAGAGTCAGACATAAAAGGAGGGCGGTGCAAACCTCACTGAATGCACTGTGTTTACCAATTTCAACACTACAGGGTGCAACTATATGTTATTTTGTACATTAAGTCCTTCAAACGAACATGTAACTCAGAAACAAAAAAACATTAGGTGACATACTGTACATGGCTCATAATAAAACATCAATAGCCTACTGCGCGCATTATTTGAAGGGCATACGACGAGCCTTGCGCTCCGCGAACTCGTCCACGATGCTCTGTATGTCACTGATTCAGTGAGCTTTTCAGCAGTAGTCTCACGACCCGAATAGTAAACAATAAACATGGAGGACATGGAGTCGTTAGTGTTGCTGGTCTTGGTGCTGTGGCTTGTTGTCACCGACAACGTCAACAGATACTGGCAAGAGCGTATAGATGAGGCGAGGCGCATAAGGCTTCAGAAAAAATTCTCGTAATTCGTAATTCTCCTTCTTCCGGGTTTACAGTATTTACAGATCCCAGCGCGCTCGCGGGGCGTGTGTGGGCATGTGAGGACACTCCTCCTCACCAATCAGTGCACAGGGGAGTGTCTGCTCACGCCCCCAGCCTCAGTCGGCACGGTTTGGCTCGCTTCAGCCCCACTCCAAAACGGTGCGAGTTTTAGGGGCTAAGCAGGGCTGAAACGAGCTGAGTCGTGCTGGTTTTTGGTAGTCGAAACGCGAGCCGTGTCGGGCTGAAGTGAGCTGAAAAAGGGTAGTGGAAAAGGGCCATTAGATTGCTGAAACTTGTCAAGAAACAACGCTCTCTGACGTATGGTGATATTTTGTGATTCTGTACATTCTACGTTTTTGTGTATTTGTGTTTCTTGTGCTTCTTCTCTGGTCACATACTCCAGAGAAGAACTCAAACATTGGAATAACCACCAGTAAAGTTTTTTCATCGTTTTTCATCAATCTGGAAAGGTTTCCAGAGCTACTTGTTGGAGGAGCAGCAGCTCTCCATGGTCTCCACCGAGGACGCCGGAGACACCAGGGGGAAGCGAGCCGGCGCGCTCGTCAGGCTGAGGCAGCGGGGGTTTCGCACTGCACTCCCGTCTATTCACCTGGCTAACGTCCACTTTCCGACCAACAAGATGGACGAACTGCTGCTCCTCAACACAAACATGAATTTTAACAGATCTGCTGCCTTATGCTTCACTGAAACCTGGCTCGGTGAGCACATACCGGACACTCTCCACCTGCACCAAGCGGACCACGAAAGAGCTCACGGGGAAAACGAGGGGAGGCGGAGTCTGCTTTTACATTAACGAAGGTTGGTGTACTGATGTCACGGTTCTAAACAAATCATGCAGTCCTCATCTGGAGACATTCATAAACTGCAAACCGTTTTACGCTCCGCGAGAGTTTTCCTCGTTTATTCTGGTTGGGGTCTACATCCCTCTTCAGGCTTGTGTTACTGAGGCGTTACAACACCCGACTGACCAGATAAACAACATGGAGTAAAAAAAGCCACCCAGACTCTTTGCTCATTGTTTTGGGGGACTTTAACAGAGCAAAACCTCAGCCATGAACTGCCAAAATATAAACAGCACATTAAGTGTCCCACCATGGACACTAACACTCTGGACCATTGTTACACTGTTTTAAAGGACTCATACCACTCTGTCCCCCATGCAGCCTATCTTATCCCGACCTACAGGCAGAAGCTGAAATCTACTAAGCCTGTAGTCAAGACGGTGAGGAGATGGTCCGATGAGGCCAAAGCCTGCTTTGACTGCACTGATTGGAGTGTGTTTTTGAGGCTGCAGCTTCAGACTTGCATGAACTGATTGATATCATGGCATTTTACATCAGTTTTTGTGAGGATGTATGTGTGCCCACCAAGACCTTCCGCACATACAACAAACAACCCTGGTTCACCGCAAAACTCAGGCAGCTTCGCCAGGCCAAGGAGGAGGCCTACAGAAGTGGGGACAGAGTCCTGTACAAACAGGCCAGAAAACACACTGACGAAAGAGGTGAAAGTAGCTAAGAGGCTGTCCACATGGCAACAGATTCAGGTGAATCTGATAAAATTGTTTATCGTTTCAGCCTGGCGTCCACACGGCACCGGCGTTTTGGGTGCCCCAAAACGTGAACGGGTTCCAGAGTGGAAAAATCTGGCAACGGCGCCGTTGCGAAGTCGTCTGGATGAGTAGAACGGATTTGTTTACGATGACGTCACAACCACATGACTAGAACAAGCAGCACTCTCACTTTTGTATGAACCACTGCATTGCATTCACTTTTGTATACAGCTTTTCTTTTAAATAAACAAGTAACTGAACCATTTCTTAAATTTCTTTTTTTATTGGATAAGACTGTTTTTCAAAATGTTCACACAATATAAAAAAAGTTATATAAATTATATAAAAATGCTTTTCAAAATGTTCACACACAATAAGAAAATTAAGTTATATAAAACTATGCACACTAATAAAACTAATTTGTACACACAGAAGGCACGATTTCCTCACATAGTCGCAGCCATCTTCTTCTTCTTGTTGTGTCCTTGTTCCTGGGAGTGCTTCACGCCGGGTAGAAGAAGGGGTTTATGCGCATGCGTCCTACAGAAGTAGAAGTACAGAAGTCTATTGTTCTGGTGTCGCCGATGGGACCGTCTTACAGCGCACGTAGAGGTGTGGCATGTGTATTGCATCGTTTTATATATGTACCTGATATTTTACTGATCCGTTGCCCATGTGGACACGATATTTTTTTTTAATAAAATCTCGTTGCCATTGTCATGTGGATGTAGCCTAAGAGGAGCTACGCTGAAAGGATCAAAAACAGCCTTTCAGCCAACGATCCGGCATCAGTGTGGATAGGCCTGAAGAATATCACCAGCTACAGGAGACCATCCCCCAACACTGCAATGAACCATCTGACGAGTTGAATGTGTTCTACTGCAGATTTAACACATTCACACCTCTCCCCCCAGACATTAAAGACCCATTTACACCCCCTGCTATTCTGCCTCCTCTCACCTCTGACCCCACACCAGCACTCAAGATCTGTGAAGAGGATGTTTGTCAGCTTTTTCGCAGACAGAAGTTCAGGAAGGCACCCGGCCCAGATCACCCTCCTGTCTGAAGGTCTGTGCTGATCAGCTGGCCCCCATCTTCACCCAGATCTTCAATAGATCCCTGGAGCTGTGTGAAGTCCCCTCATGCTTCAAACGCTCCATAATAATCCTGGTTCCAAAGAAAACCACCATCACAGGACTGAATGACTAGGCCTGTAGCCCTCACATCTGTAGTCATGAAGTCCTTCAAGAGACTGGTGTTGTCACACCTGAAGGACATCACAGACCCCCTACTGTTTGCCTACTGGGCAAACAGGTCAGCAGATGATGCAATCAATATGGGACTGCACTACACCCTGCATCCTTGACTCTGCAGGGACATATGCCAGGATCCTGTTCGTGGCCTTCAGTTCAGCGTTCAACACCATTGTTCCAGACATCCTCCACACCAAGCTCACCCAGCTCACTGTGCCCTCCTACACCTGTCAGTGGATTATAAACTTCCTGACTGACAGGAAGCAGCAGGTGAGGCTGGGGAGCATCACATCCAACACCCGGACTATCAGCACTGGCGCCCCCCAGGGGTGTGTGCTCTCCCCACTGCTATTCTCCCTTTACACCAACGACCGCACCTCAAGAGACCTGTCTGTTAAACTCCTGAAATTTGCAGATGACACAACGGTCATCGGCCTCATCCGAGACGGTGACAAGTCTGCATACAGACGGGAGGTTGAACGGCTGGTCTGTTGGTGCGGTCAGAACAATCTGGAGCTGAACAGGCTCAAAACTGTGGAGATGACAGTGGACTTTAGGAGGAGCCCCCCCACCCTGCCGCCCATCACCAACAACACTGTGACTGCTGTTGAAATCTTCAGGTTTCTGGGCTCCACAATATCCTGGGACCTGAAGTGGGAGACCAACACAGTCACCATCATCAAAAAGGCCCAGCAGAGGTTGTACTTTCTGCGCCAGCTCAGGAAGCTCAACCTGCCTAAGGAGCTGCTGACACAATTCTACTCTGCCATCATTCAGTCTGTTCTCTGCTCTTCCATCACTGTTTGGTTTTGGATCGGTCACCAAGCAGGACAAGAACAGACTGCAATGGACAATAAGGTCTGCAGAGAAAATTATTGGTGTCAGCCTGCCCTCCATCCAAGACCTGTACCTGTCCAGAGTCAGGAAACAGGCAGGTAACATCTCTGCAGACCCATCGCACCCTGATCACAAATTGCTTAAACTTCTCCCCTCTGGGAGACACTACAGATCACTGTACGCAAAAACAACCAGACACAAGAACAGTTTTTTCCCCTCAGGCTGTCTGTGATGAACAGCTAAAACCGGACTCAAATATCAGTAACATCAACTATGAAATATCTGCACACTCATACAGTCACTGTGCACACTGTATATTTATATTTACTAAGTCATCCTTGTATTATGCACCATTTTGCACCAAAAGATTCTACATGTACATACTGTAGCTTTTTGTTTTGTTTTTTGTCTATGCTTTTTTTGATCCGTTTGTACTAAGGGAGCTAAGTGAAACCGGAGTCAAATTCCTCGTGTGTGTTCACATACCTGGCAATAAAAGTGATTCTGATTCTGAAAAGTGATTCTGATTTTGCTTTTAGGTCAAGTGATGGTGGAGAGGTGGAGTCTCCTTCTACATGTATGCAAATGGTGCCTCAAGTCATGTATGGCGAGAAGAGGCAGTACATCTAACCTGATGAAATATTAGATGCATGTACATCCCAATTTGTAGGCTGTTAGGGTGCAAATATACTTCACGTTCACTACACTCAAGTGCACGCATACAATTGCTATGCAAGTTGCACTGTTCACATACTCAGTTGTATCCACATTGGCACATCACAGTCTGTGGAACATGCCTGTTCATCTAGTTTCCAAGTCAAACTAATATTTAGAGATTTCATGCACAGCCACATTCAACAGTTACACTTTAAAACTTTTTGATGTCCGAGTGATTTTTGCCATGATCTGGATCTCAAATAGAAAACCCTCACTGTAGATTCAAAAATGTTTACTAATCTAGAAAATCCAGAAGACTAGTGGTCAACACAGATCTTTCAGTAACTTTAAAAGAATTATAATGGCAATACTACTCAAACTGTCATGAAACCCACACCAGCAAGAGAAGAGAAACACACTCCGACTACCCATAAACCCTCTGTGTTGTAATACATATTTAGCAAAATTACTCGTGTCATTTAGAAAAAGTGCTTTTTTGACCACAGGTAGCTCCAAAAGGGATGCACTTAAATCATTCTTTATACCATAAAACAAATATTTGGTTCCATATCATTGGAAACATAGTTAAGTTTTAATGTTGAATGCCAGTAAGTTTTCAGACTATTTTGATCAAATTAGTATGTAATTGTGTCAAAAAAATGTCCTCTCCGAGACAGCTCATTTTTCAATATAAAATAACATATCTAAATGATTATTTTCATCCTAAAATGTGGTCAAGATACTGGGACATAAATATTAGAGACAACTAAGACAAAGCTTACAGCCTTATATTTAAAAGCACTATGGAAGTAGTGGATTCTGAATTGTCAAAAAAAAAAAAATGTCCTCTCCGAGAATCACTTCATTTGTTTTTGCTACTTTTCTTTATCTTATAGCAGATTACACAAAACTACCATACACGTCAAAAAATTACCTGAAATCTGTTCTTTAACTTGTCCTTCACTTAAAAACTGGTACAAGAACCAGTTTGAATCCATTTGAATTTTGGACCCCTGTGACACAAACTTTGTACCCTGATTGTAAAACAACCCTAAATGCAGAATTATAAAATAGGCTTGAACTGATGTGATGATGCCTACTGTTAAAAGGCGCTATACAAATAAACTGTCAATTGATTCGTTTAAAAGAAATAATGACAACTTAAGTGTCTAGAAGGGGGGAAAATACTAAACCTAAATGCACTAGGTAGTGCGCAAGGAGGCAAAACTTTATATTGCACTGATGTAGGGATGACGAAGCCATTTGGGATGTAAACTTACAGTAAGACGGCAGTAATGCGCATGAATAAGAAAAACGGTTTGCTTAGGACCCTGGGGAAGTACTCAGTGTCGATCATTATATATATGACACACACGGCTCGAATTATTTATTAACGTATTGTTTTAAGCTGGCTACAATACAGCAAATGGCACTACAAAAAGTGTTAGCTAGAAAGTGTTAGTAGTTGTTTTGTTTTTTTTTTGAAAATACATCTAGCCTTGTTTGCCACAAGGGTTTAAACACTATTTTTTTCTCATAAATATCTCAACAAGCCCAACAATATTCCCCAGATAGAACTAGCTAACTCCACACAGAGACTAGTAACTCACTTTGAATGCTAAGGTGGTCGTTCCGTGAAGAAACTCAATTTTCCTCTCAATTCCATCTTCTTCTCCTTCAAGAGGTTTCAATGCCAAATTGAAACGTTCTTCTGAAATTTTATCAAAGCCAAGATCAGCATCGTTAAATCCACAGCCAAATGGAAACGGCTGTTCAAAATCCGCACACTCACTCTTCAACACATTAGCCAGCGCCATCTTTACAAATAGCTCGGCTTCTTCTTCTTCTTTGGTTTATTGGCGGATCACGTCTCTTTGGTGCATACCGCCACCTACTGTACAGGAGCTGTACTGTAAAGGGAATTAGCAGACTATCATGGCTATCTGAAGTTTAAGAAAAAAGGATCCTAGATCCTTTTAATTAAACCTGTATCATTAAGATAAATAGGGATTTGATCCTATCTCTCTGCATTCCTTATTCCTTAAGGATGTTTTCTATTCCATTATCAGCCTCTCTTTCTCTCCATTGCTGTCTGTGTTCTGTGTATTTATTGCAATTAAATAAAACATGAACTACATCTTCTAGAACATGACATTCACTACATAAGCCATTACTCTTCCCTATTAACCGTAGAGTGCCATTAAGACCTGTGTGACCCAATCTTAGTCTACTATATACAGTATCACCTCTTCCCTTCTGTTGAGACCTTTTCCCCCAAACATTTTCCTGGATCTCATGATAATGCCTTGCATTGAATTCTACCTCCCATTCATTTTGCCATTTAAGTAGAACTTCTATTTTTATTTATTTAAGATTTAGCTTCTTCCTTCCCCCATTGAAATATTAATTTCTATATGTTCTTTTTCCAGGCGGTACAGTGGTGTAGTGGTTAGCGCTGTCGCCTCACAGCAAGAAGGTCCGGGTTCGAGCCCCGTGGCCGGCGAGGGCCTTTCTTTGCGGAGTTTGCATGTTCTCCTCGTGTCTGCATGGGTTTCCTCTGGGTGCTCCGGTTTCCCCCACAGTCCAAAGACATGCAGGTTAGGCTAACTGGTGACTCTAAATTGACCGTAGGTGTAAATGTGAGTGTGAATGGTTGTCTGTGTCTATGTGTCAGCCCTGTGATGACCTGGCGACTTGTCCAGAACAGGATAAAGCGGCTAGAGATGATGAGATGTTCTTTTTCCAGCATTTTCTTAGCAATTTTGTCAGCCACTTCATTTCCTTTAATCCCAACATGGGCTGGAACCCAACAAAACTGAACTAATAACCCAAGGTTCTTAAGATTCAATAAAACATGTCTTGCCTCTATTATCAAATCCTCTCTGATTGAGTTTCCTGTTTCAAAGCTGAGTAACACTGCCAATGAATCAGTACATATGACAGATCTTAGTGGTTTGACTTCTTCAATCCATCTCAGAGCAGTTATTATTCCCGCTAATTCTATAGAATATATTGACAAAAAGTTCTCATCTCATCTCATTATCTGTAGCCGCTTTATCCTGTTCTACAGGGTCGCAGGCAAGCTGGAGCCTATCCCAGCTGACTACGGGCGAAAGGCGGGGTACACCCTGGACAAGTCGCCAGGTCATCACAGGGCTGACACATAGACACAGACAACCATTCACACCTACGGTCAATTTAGAGTCACCAGTTAACTTAACCTGAATGCCTTTGGACTGTGGGGGAAACCGGAGCACCCGGAGGAGACCCACGCGGACACGGGGAGAACATGC
This sequence comes from Neoarius graeffei, assembly GCF_027579695.1. Lineage (NCBI taxonomy): Eukaryota > Metazoa > Chordata > Actinopteri > Siluriformes > Ariidae > Neoarius > Neoarius graeffei. The sequence continues at coordinate 15,866,402 of NC_083569.1, forward strand.
AAACTCCGCACAGAAAGGCCCTCGCCGGCCACGGGGCTCGAACCCGGACCTTCTTGCTGTGAGGCGACAGTGCTAACCACTACACCACCATGCCGCCCCTGACAAAAAGTTGCTAAGCCTATATCCATACTTTTTGTTGAATTTGGGAATATATATCCCAATTCCACAATGCCCATCTTGTGGATCTTTTGACCCATCTGTAAATATTTTAATAAAACCATAATATTTAGATATAAGATGTCTTTGGCTGCATTCTGCAAGGCTTTGTTCATTAGGCTGCTCTGCTTGGATGGAACAGGCAGCACCCATGGAGGAACTGTACTCTAGCTCGGCTTCTTCTTCTTCTTCTTCGGGGTTTTACGGCAGCTGGCATCCACAGTGTTGCATTACTGCCATCTACAGGTTTTCCTATATTCTTGTCATTTCATTTTAAAGCCATTTTTCCAGTCCAGTCGTTCTTGAAACTGTAGATAGCCATTTCCTCCCCTTGGCAGTATTTCCATACTTTAGTATGCTTTTAATATTGTTCTCTACCCGTCCTATATTCTGTAGTTCTGTCATCATTGCTTGCCTCTCAGATCTAAATTTCTTGCATGATGTAAAAATATGCTCAACTGTCTCAGCTTCATGATCACAGAGACCCGTTGGATGTTTTCCCATAATGTTGATTACTGTGTCCAATCTTCAATCTGCTTATTATTATTTGCTCTTTCTGGTTTGACCCCCTACTTCTTGAGTGCAAATGTCTCCCTTTTGTTTCGTCATCCCATAACTGTTGCCACTGTTGATTTACCTTTCTCCACACCATGCTTTTCCCCTCTGATTTTGATAATGTTGATGCTCACTTCAACAGTTTCTTTTTTTGACTGCTTCTTTTGCAAGTTTGTCCACGCTCTTGTTCCCCTGGATGCCTATATGAGCTGGGACCCCTATGAATGTAATATTTTTCCCTTGATTAACCAATGTTGAATTGGTAAACAAGATTTCATACAGCAAATCGATTTCTGGTTGAACCTGTCTTCATGCTTGTAAGTGCTGACATGGAATCACTACAGTACATATTAATATATTTTTCCAGTCTACCTGTTCAGTCCATTCTAATGCCAACAATATGGCAAACAATTCCACACTCAAACCATCAGTAGTTACTGCATCTTACTAATTTCCACCTGGTGACTGGGAACAATAACTGCAGAACCTGTTGCATCTGTTTGCAAATCCTTTGGACCATCTGTAAAGGTCTGTATACTGTCCTTATATATTTGGTCCTTATAACTATAAAATTCACTGATTAGATCTGTATTCTTATTAGTGAGATTAATCCTCAATATTTCCATATCTACACATGGGTTTTCTAACATTCAGATAGGTCTAATTGGCCACACCACAGCTGAGCAAAACTCTGTCGTTTTCTCCCAAATCTTTAGCTGTTTGATCTCCTGCCCAGCTAAAGCTCTCTTTTTGTGTCCTCTCCTTCTCCAGCATGATTGCAGAACCTTTTTTTGTAGGATGGCTATCTCCATGTCCCCTTAGATTGATCCAGTAGTTGGTCATTAGCTGTTTCCAACGTAATATTAAAAGGCATTTCACCTGCTTCAACTTGGAGTACACATACTGGGGAGGTTCTAACTGCTCCTAGACACACCCTTAGAGCCTGCGCTTGTATAATATCTAACTCTGTGATCACTGATTTTGCTGCTGGTCCATATGCAATACTTCCATAATCTAACCTTGATCTAATTCCCTGCTAAAAATCTTCTATAGGAATCCTATAGAACAAGCTTGAAAGGAATCCTATAGAAAACCTAATGGAAATCCTGTAGAACTTTAGTACTAAGTTCTATAAGAAAAAGTTCTATAGACACATTCTATTTAAAAAAATTCCTATAGAGCAGATCCTTTAGACCAGTTCTATACACCCAGCAATTTCGCAGCTACTACTGCTCTTTTGGCATTCTTCCATGCAAGCTGCACTGTTGATCAGTCACTAAAATTTGTCACCTCAATATACACATACTAGTAAATACTTACAGTATATATAATATTATATATATAGCTGGATAGTACAGTGGTAATGCTCACTGACTACGACGCGGGAGATCGGGGGTCGGGGCAAAACATCATCCAGTAAGGGTCCTTAGGCAAGACCCCTCATGATATATCAGCCTACCTCAGGAATGAGTGAAGACATAACTGATAGAGTCATACCGGCTCAGACGTCGCCTGGGTCAACAAGGTCTGCGTCAGTTGCTAGGGAACCAGGGCAAACTGATGAGAAATGGGCTACTGGAACAAGACATCGATGGACGAGGACAGAAAATACAGAATTGCTGGAATGCTACTATACAAGCAATCCCAGAGAGAGGGGATACATGCAGCGAATGTGGGACCATTGGATACTTCGAAACCCACAATCAAGGCTAACAAAGAAACAGCTATTAGCCCAGTGTTCCAACATCCATAATCGAAATCTACTATCACAACTAGAGATTAATGAAATACAACAACGATGCTACGGCAAGGGGGAGCCAGGAAGACAGGTCAGCCCCATACCAAGCCCCAACAGCTAACAGCCTCAACACAAGAGCTGCTGACCTGAGAAGGAAGATCGTGACCCAACTGGAAACCTGGAGCCCCCGACAAATACCGAAGCTGAGTTGCCAAGTACCTTCAGAAGATCTACTAGTAGATGTGAATGCTGCTCTGAAGACAATCTCCACAAGAACCATCACTGAGACCAACAAGCTGATACACAGTACAGCAACAGTAATCATGGAGATGCTTGGACACAAGGTGGGCTCGGGACATAACAAACAGTATCCACCATGGAAAAGATGATTAGAGGCCAAGATAAAGGCAGCACGGAGAGAAGTTAGCCAGCTAGCTGAACTACAGAAAGGGAACATGGTGAATAAAGGGGCACCCAGGAAGTACAACTCACTCTCCATACCAGAGCCACTCGAAACTGCCAAACAGCAACTAACAGCTCTGGCCACCCGGTTGAAGAGATACACCAAGGAGGGAGAGGCCAGGAGAATAAACAAGCTGTTCTCCACTGAACCAGCCAAGGTGTACTCTCAGTGGCAGGGGAACAACAACCAGTCAGGCCCACCAAGAGCTGAGGTGGAAAAATACTGGAAAGACATATGGGAAAGAAAGGCATCACACAACACCAATGCCCAATGGTTAGTGGACCTAAGAGCTGACCACAGCAACCTCCCAGAACAAGAACCAGTAACCATCTCAATGGCAGACGTCCAAGAAAGAGTGTCAAAGATGAAGAGCTGGACAGCACCAGGCCCCGATATGATCCATACGTACTGGCTGAAGAAGCTAACTGCACTCCATGAACACCTAGCAGCACAGATGAACCAGCTGCTGAGGGATGGGACCCACCCAGAATGGCTAACCCAAGGCAGGACAGTCCTAATCATGAAGGACCCCCAGAAGGGACCCATCCCATCCAACTACCGGCCAATTACCTGTCTCTGCACAACATGGAAGGCCCTGTCAGGCATCATTGCAGCAAAAATGAGTAAGCATGTGGCTCAATACATGAGCAAGGCACAGAAAGGAATTGGCAGTAACACCAGAGGAGCCAAGCACCAGCTACTGGTCGATAGAACAGTCGCCCGAGACTGTAAGAAGAGACAGACCAACCTGTGCACTGCCTGGATTGACTACAATGACTCAATGCCACACACATGGATACTGGAATGTCTGGAACTGTATAAGATCAACAGGAACCTAAGGACCTTCATCCAGAACTCAATGGAAATGTGGAAGACAACCCTAGAGGCCAACTCAAAACCCATTGCCCAAGTCAACATCAAGTGCGGCATATACCAAGGAGATGCGCTATCACCACTGCTGTTCTGCATAGGCCTGAACCCCCTCAGTCGGATCATCACGAAGAGCGACTACGGGTACCGATTCCGTAGTGGGGCAACAATCAGCCACCTGCTGTACATGGATGACATCAAGCTGTATGCCAGGAACGAGCGAGAAATAGACTCGCTGATCCACACCACCCGGATCTACAGCGATGACATAGGGATGTCATTCGGATTGGACAAGTGTGGCCGGATGGTCTCAAAGAGAGGCAAGATGATCCGCACTGAGGGGATTGACCTACCAGAGGGCAACATAGGTGATATCCAAGACAGCTACAAGTACCTTGGCATCCCACAGGCTAATGGAAACCATGAAGAGGCCACAAGGAAGTCAACCACAGCCAAATACCTCCAGAGAGTAAGGCAGGTCCTGAAAAGTCAGCTGAATGGTAAGAACAAGGTCCGAGCCATCAACATGTACGCACTACCAGTCATCAGATACCCCGCTGGTATCATAAACTGGCCAAAGGAGGAGATAGAAGCCACAGATATCAAGACTAGAAAGCTCCTCACCATGCATGGAGGGTTCCACCCCAAGTCCAGCACCCTGAGACTATACACTAAGCGGAAAGAGGGAGGCCGAGGGCTAGTGAGCATCAAGACCACGGTCCAGGATGAAACACTGAAAATCCGAGAATACATCAGAAAGATGGCCCCAAAGGATGAACTGCTAAGTGAATGTCTCAGGCAGCAGAACCCTGATGAGAGTGCAGAGGAGGAGGAGGAACAGACAACCTGGAGGGACAAACCCCTACATGGCATGTACCACCGTCAGATAGAGGAAGTGGCTGATATCAAGAAATCCTACCAGTGGCTGGATAATGCAGGACTGACAGACAGCACAGAGGCAGTAATCATGGCAGCACAAGAACAGGCCATAAGCACAAGAGCCATAGAGGCCAGGATCTACCAGAGTAGATCAGACCCAAGATGCAGACTGTGCAAAGAAGCCCCTGAAACAGTCCAGCACATAGTAGCAGGGTGTAAGATGCTAGCTGGATCAGCGTACATGGAGAGGCACAACCAAGTGGCTGGGATAGTATACAGGAACATCTGCAACCAGTATGGAATAGAAGTACCCAAGTCCCAATGGGCCATACCACAGAAGGTGGCTGAGAACAACAGGGCCAAGGTTCTGTGGGACTTCAGCTTCCAGACTGACAAACAGATCCTGGCTAACCAACCGGACATAGTGGTGGTGGACAAAGAGCAGAAGAGGGTGGTGGTGATAGATGTGGCGATCCCAGCTGACGCCAACATCAGGAAGAAGGAACATGAGAAACTTGAGAAGTATCAAGGGTTGAAAGAGCAGCTGGAACGGATGTGGAAGGTCAAGGGTTGCGTGGTCCCTGTGGTAGTGGGGGCACTTGGGGCAGTAACCCCCAAACTGGGAGAGTGGCTCCAACAAATCCCAGGAACAACATCTGAAGCCTCAGTCCAGAAGAGCGCAGTCCTAGGAACATCGAAGATACTGCGCAGAACCCTCAAACTCCCAGGCCTCTGGTAGAGGACCCGAGCTTGAGGATGACATGGATACCACCCCCGCCGGGGGTGAGAAGGAGATTTTTATATATATATATCTATATATATATATATATATATATATATATATATATATATATATATATCATTAGACAGTAATGCATATATCACACAATTACAGGGAATTATGTGGTTATGATCACCCGAGCTTCATATTCAAAGAGTCTTTCAATCCCATTTTGGTCAGTCATTTCTGTACATAATTGAATGACACAATTTTCTAGAGCTAAAATCAGTTCTGTGCAGAAAACTTAAAGAGGGTTGCTTATTCCAAAATATGAAGCCCTAGTAAACTAAGAATAATTTATTGAAATAGCACAAAATAAAAGTGCAGGCTGGACTTAATGATAAAAGCAATCTTAATATTTATTTATACTCAACAGGAAAATAGAAAATGCTTCATAAAAGTTTTAAAACAGCTATACAAAAAGGATCAAAAATGAAAGAAATGGTCGTATTAAAACACAGCGAAATTGTTAAGTCTTGTTCTGTATTTTCCTTTGCTCCAGTTTTTGACAAATGTTGCATTTTGCACCAATGGTTTTCTTAATCATCTTTTCTTCACTCCCTGGATGAAGTCTCTTAACAAAGTCTAAAAACAGATAAAAGACAAATAGCTTTATAAGCAAGTGTCATACGTTCCTGTTTGTTATTTATTTATTTGTTTGTTTGTTTGTTTGTTTGTTTGTTTGTTTGTTTGTTTGGCCAATTAAATTTTATGATCTAGGCAATTTCTGGGCATACTTTAAATAAATAAGAAAATCTGATTTGTTTACTTATCAGATGTTGTTCAAAAATATTACCTGAACATGCTTTTGAAGCCTGGTTCTTGCTTCTTCCTCCACCACTCTCCTGCTCTGTTTCTTCTTCTTGTTCTAGTAACAGAAAACATTTAGAAAGAATTAGAAATGAATAAAAGCCATGTGTGTCTATAATTGTCATGTATATACATGCATATACTAAACTAATTTTATATTATATATGACACACAGGGCGGCACGGTGGTGTAATGGTTAGCGCTGTCGCCTCACAGCAAGAAGGTCCTGGGTTTGAGCCCCGGGGCCAGCGAGGGCCTTTCTGTGTGGAGTTTGCATGTTCTCCCCGTGTCCGTGTGGGTTTCCTCCGGGTGCTCCGGTTTCCCCCACAGTCCAAAGACATGCAGGTTAGGTTAACTGGTGACTCTAAATTGACCGTAGGTGTGAATGTGAGTGTGAATGGTTGTCTGTGTCTATGTGTCAGCCCTGTGATGACCTGGCGACTTGTCCAGGGTGTACCCCGCCTTTCGCCCGTAGTCAGCTGGGATAGGCTCCAACTTGCCTGCGACCCTGTAGAAGGATAAAGCGGCTAGAGATAATGAGATGAGATGAGAGACACACACACATACATACCATGTGCAGAATAGGTAATCCTGACTGCTAAAGTTTTATATAAGACAATATCAGCGTTTCTCACCTGCTTTGTGTAATAAAGACATAATATCTCTATTTACAAATCTTGGTTTAATTCTTAATCACGCAGCGATGGTATTGCGTTTTCTGAGGACCTTCATCCATGGTTTTCTGACCACAGTAATGCAAGCATTGACGTTATATATAATAAATGAAATAATCTTAAGTATGGTGTAATTAAAACACCAAGCAAGAAAACATAATAAACATTACTCCACCGGTACACTTCACACAAATGTGGGAAACTAAGAAACTGTTAATTGAACAGACCTGTTCACGATTATTTATCTGATCATCTGATGACTCTTCACTGCTACTACTAGACCAAATTCTTTTTGGTTCTCGTGTTCGCTTTCCCCTCCCATATTCGAGATTGCCAGACAAATGAATGTCCTTCCCCTTTTCAGCTGCCTTCAAGAAAGGCAAAAGATTGCCTTCATAATCTGGTAAAAATAAATAAATAAAACAAACAATGTCATATAGTAACATAAAATATTATTAATAAGATTGAACTATAGGTATAGATAGTGCAATTAAAATATACAATTTATTAACTGGTCACATAGGCCTATATATTATCATCCTTAAATGATTTTTTTACCCAGCGCGATCTGGACTTGTTGTTTTTAACGGAGACATGGATCGGTGCTGGCGCTGGTGAGACATCCATCTTTGGTGAGCTTTGCCTCGCAAACTGTTCGAGAAGTTCGACTAGAGGAGGTGGAGTAGCTTTGGTTTTTAAAAACCGATTCAAGGTACAGACAATCTCTGTTGAGGGTTTTTCCTCATTTGAAGTACAGTGTGTAAAAGTGGACTCTGCTACAACTCCATTGGTGTGTGCACTTGTATACAGGCCGCCAAAATCAGATAAAAACTTCATAAATGAGTTCTCAAATTTCCTGTCTCATTATGTCACATTCTATGACCGTCTGTTGGTTTTAGGTGATTTTAATATTCATGTCTGCTGCCTGGGTAAACCCATGGTTAGTGAGTTCTGTTCTTTATTGGATTCTTTTGGCCTTATCCAACACATCAATCAGCCAACCCATGTTCATGGCCACACTTTGGATCTCATTTTATCCTATGGGTTTTCCATTGATTCCATATGCATCGAGGATGCATCTATCTCCGATCATATGCCTACTGTGTTCAGCGTAAAATTATTTCACCACCTGTTTACAACCAGATCTTCTGGTCACTACTCCCGTCATATTCACTGCAAAGAAGTTCTCTCAATGTTATTTAATAAATGACATTACCACCTCTATTTCCACTGTACATCAGCACCTCTCCAGTCCAGAGGAGTTAATGCTCCTTTTCAATACCTCCTGTGTTGCCATCTGTGGCTCCTCTTAAATTCAGACGTCCCAATTTTAAATCCTAACAGCAGCTTGATGAGTCTACCCACCTCCTCAGGCGTAGACCTGAGGACCTCCTCTGTTGTAGAGCCAAGCGGAAATGGGAGAAGGGCCACCTCATGGTGTCCCTAGAAATGTTCCGAACTTCTCTGTCAAATTTCCAGGCTGCTGCTAAGAAAGCTAGAGCTAAGCATTACTCTGACATCATAGAAAAACATTCCCATCGGCCAAAAATTTTATTTAGTTGCATCAACTCAATTATTAACCCCCAAGTGTCCCCAGAGGTCAAGGCATCCACCGACCGCTGTGAGAAATTCCTGAAGTTTTTCATTGAGAAAATTTACCACATTAGGGCACAGTTTTCTCCTGTTGTATCTGACCCCCCCCCATACCTCCTCAGTGCCACAGCTACCTTTGACCACTTTCAGGCAGTTTCATACACTGAGCTGTGGGACACTGTAAAACACATGAAAACTTCAACAGCCCCTCATGACCCTATCCCTTCCCTGATTATTAAAGATGTATTTGATGTTATTGGTCCAAGCATTCAAATCATTCTAAATTCCTGCCTTGCCACCGGTAGTGTTCCCACCTGTTTTAAGCACTCTGCTTAAAAAGCATAACCTTGATCCAAAATGTTTAAAAAATTTCAGGCCCATCTCTAAACTCCCATTCATTTCAAAAATTATGGAAAAGGTTCTCTTGCATGTTCTCCCCGTGTCCACGTGGGTTTCCTCTGGGTGCTCCGGTTTCCCCCACAGTCCAAAGACATGCAGATTAGGCTAACTGGTGAATCTAAATTGACCGTAGGTGTAAATGTGAGTGTGAATGGTTGTCTGTGTCTATTGCCGCTTTTCCACTACCAACGCGGCTGAGTTGGGCTGATCTGTGCCGTGCTGAGTTGAGCTGAGTGGGGTTGTTGGAGTTGCATTTCGACTACAACCGCGCTGAACCATGCTGGCTGGAAGTGGGTGGACACATTGGGTGGAGTTAGCGAAAGTGGGTGGACGTCACGTGATGTCGTTAGGCAGTGCAAACAGTGACATCAGTGACCTTTTAAGCGGTAGTCTCACGACCCGGATAGTAAACAATAAACATGGAGTCGTTAGTGTTGCTGGTCTTGGTGCTGTGGCTTGTTGTCACCAACAATGCCAGCAGATACTGGCAAGAGCGTATAGATGAGGCGAGGCGCATAAGGCTTCAGAAATTCTCGTAATTCGTAATTCTTCTTCTTCCGGGTTTACGGTGTTTACAGATCCCAGCGTGCTCGCGGGGCATGTGTGGGCGTGTGAGGACACTCCTCCTCACCAATCAGTGCACAGGGGAGTGTCTCCTCACGCCCCTAGCCTCACTCGGCTCGGTTTGGCTCGCTTCAGCCCCACTCCAAAACCGTGCGAGTTTTGGGGGCTGAGCAGGGCTGAAGCGAGCTGAGTCGTGCTGCTCTAAGGTAGTCGAAACGAGAGCCGTGTCGGGCTGAAGTGAGCTGACGCGAGCTGAAGTGAGCTGAAAAAGGGTAGTGGAAAAGGTATGTGTGTGTCAGCCCTGTGATGACCTGGTGACTTGTCCAGGGTGTACCCTGCCTTTCGCCCGTAGTCAGCTGGAATAGGCTCCAGCTTGCCTGCGACCCTGTAGAACAGGAAAAAGCGGCTAGAGATAATGAGATGGCACCCATCTGAATCTTTTGGAAGGAAATCTATACATATAGATTTGGAAGCTATCCAATTGTGAAGGGATTTCCATAAGTTCTGAACTGCATCACAAGCATAAAACAGGTGTTGTCGTTTCTATGTTTGTGGTACAAATATAACAATTTTCTACTTCGAATTGAAATCTTTTTTTTTATAAATTCATTGGAGGGATATATATTGTTAATTGTTTTAAAATGTATTTCTTTATATTTGGGGGGATTGGAAATTTTAAGAAATTTGTTCTGATAGTTGAAATTTTAGACACGTAGAAGTTATACGCATTGGAAAGATACAGTACTAAGCATGGCAGATGGAAGATCTTCAAATCAAGTTGGAAAAACTAAACGTCGATACTTAACTGATGCTAACCCGTGCATACCAAAGACATCTAGATGACAGTGGTTGGAGACTGAAGTACTGCCCTTTGATCATCCAGAAGGGTCTACCTCAAATAGTGATCAAAACATTGAAAACACAGCTGTTATAGAATTTTTTCAAACAGCAGCAACAACAATAGCGCTTCCTGCAAGGCCAGCTTGTGACCTAAGTGATGAGTAAGTTGATCAGAATTAATCTTCTCAGCAACAGACTGGACTTGAAGTAAGTAGATGAATTTAATGCTTTATTCTATAGTTGTCCCGTTTGAGTATTTCCATGTAATTGCTTTATTCTTACAATAGTGTGTTTTCACGTGACGTTATCAAACTGGAAGTCGGCCATATTGGAGGCACTGGACACATCAACAGCAAAACAATCTTCATGAATTTTTTTAAAACTAACCAAATAATGGTGAATTACTGCAGAGTTTTCTCATCTCATCTCATTATCTCTAGCCGCTTTATCCTGTTCTACAGGTTTGCAGGCAAGCTGGAGCCTATCCCAGCTGTTCAATTTCCCTCCCTCTGCAGAAACTGACTGGGGGTAGCCTATTTAACAATTTTGATATTTACATATAAGTTAACTAACAATATTCGAGTGATTATACTTAAACTGAATGTCTTTTAGATGTTTTTTTTAAAATACGCAAATTTCTCATTTCTGCCTATAAGACTAGTTCACGTTGCAGCTGCTCAAAACAAAGGAGGGCTGTTCAGTTTCCCTCCCTCTACAGAAACTGACTGGGGGTAACTTAACATGGGCATAAATGGGATAAATTCAGTTTTTTGAGGTTTTCATTGCTATCGCCTATTTAACAATTTTAATATTTACATATAAATTAGCTGACAATATTCGGCTGATTAGACTTAAAAACTGAGAGAATGTGTCTTTTAGATATGTTTTAATAAGCAAATTTCTCATTTCTGCCTGCCTGTGTTCCCCCAGTGCTGAAGGAGTAAGGTTATTGGAACAGCCAGGTTTGCCTTCCTCTATCCAATGCAAGCATTATTGTGGGAGGTGTAAAGCCCTTTATTTGCTGTATGCCATACAGAAGATTATATCGCATATTATATGATGGCAGATCCAGTATTATTTTGGGAAGAAATCTACATGCGGAGCACGGGTGGCAAACCTGTGACCTTTCACATTTTGCAAGATGACGGTCACCGTGTTCAGATTATTAGTAAAATATAAATTAATATGTTGCTGAAAGAAGCATTAATATGCTGCTGAAAGAATAGATCATTAGTTACAACTTTTTTTTTTATTTCAGCTCTCAGTGGAGTCTTATGATGAGAATTACTTTCTGATGAATGATGAAAATGCTGATCAAGATTATCAATCTGCAGACCCTCAGGTACATATCCACATGAAGCATTGACATCTAATGATATTTTAGTAGTTTAGCTTATTAATATCCCATATAAAGTTATTTTAATTAGCATACATGTGTAATTTAATTAGCATACATGTGTATGCTAATTAAAATAACTTTATATGGGATATTAATGTTTATTCACTCATAAAATGTATGATGAGAATTTTTTTCTGTTTGAAACAGTTATCAATCGTCAACAGATCTACAGAATACATCACCACTAATACTTTGTGTATTGTTTTTTTACAGGATGATTCCTCAAGTGGATCTTTGTATAATGAATCTCCTGATTTCACGGATCGTAATTGTTGGGAACCGGACATTCCAGATGCTGACAACTCCCATTTATCAGGGTTCCAGTGTAACCAGAGGACAGGCTATTACAACATTAATAGCATTCATCCTACAGCATCATCTGACCTGATGTTCTCAGTGTGTGTGATTGTATACTGTCCTATTGGAAAGTTCTCAGATTGTGAAAACTTAACCGAGTTAAGTTTATATTTCATGTGCTGAAAGCATAAACCGTGAAAATTGTCTGAAGGATGGCAATTTTTTCTTCTACATCTCAATTGAAAATCAGTTGAAAGACTTACTGAAGCATTTCATCCTTGCTAAAAAAATCAGATGTAATAGGAGAAAATGATCTCACAGTTATATTCAGTGGAAGAATTATGAAAGAACATATCAGTAGACACCACATTACTGATGATATCACACTCATGTGATGGAGCACCAGTTTTCCACTCTTCAAAAAGATCTGTGTGGTCACTTCAAGCATGTGTTAACGAATGTCCAGCTAATTGTAAAGAAAATTGCCTTTTGATTGGCTTGTGGTTTGCTAAGCAAAAACCCTGGTCACAATGTTACTTCAGGCCCTTTGTAGATGAACTTAATAATCTTGGTACTGTATGGATGACCTGGGTTAACAAAAATAATGAATCAACTCACAGTAGAGTGTTTAGTGTGTGTACAAGTTATGATTCTTGTGCTCGGCCAATGTTTAAGAACACCACACAATTCAATGGACGGTATGGCTGCGATTGTTGTTTAGAAGGGGAGGTAATTGAGCGAGGTGATGGCTCCTCACATGTGTATGAATCCAATAACAGATTAACTAAGAGAGATCATGCTAGCTTTATAGACCATGCCATGCATGCTACTGAGAATATCCCAGTTTATGGTGTAAAGGGTTTAGTCCTTTATTGTTTTTGCCAATATTTTATATTGTTAGAGGATTTGTTCCAGATTATTTACATTGTGCGTTACTGGGTATTGTAAGAATATTTACTGGTCTTTGGTTTGATTCAAAATATCACCAGAAGCCTTGGTATCTAGGCCAAAGTTATGCTAATCTCAGTCAAAAAATTTGTTCCATGAGACCACCTCGTGTAGTTTCTAGACTGCCTTGCAGCTTCACTGAAAGAAAATATTGGAAAGGCTCAGAATGCAAATAATTTTTATTGTACTACTCTTTGATTGTCCTCCATGGAACTTTACCCACACAATATTTAAGTCACTGGTTTTTATTGGTATTTTCTGTGAACATACTACTACAGGAAAGGGTTAAAATATCTGAAGTGGAATTAGTTGAAGGAGCTTTGCAAAAATTTGTAAGTAACATTCCATATTTATACAGCAAGGAATTTTGTACTTTTAATGTTCACCAGTTATTACATCTCCCTGATGCTGTCAAGGACTGGGGACCTCTTTGGGCTTTCTCTTGTTTTCGATTTGAAAGTAATATGGGGCAGATTCTGTCTTTGGTGAGAGGTACTAAACGTGTGCCAAAACAAATCTGCAAGACATTTTTGTTACAGTCTATGATTCCAAAATTATATGTCAAGTACCGTAAAATACCAAATAATAGCCGAGTTCCAATTAACCGCCGAGTTCCCTTTAACGGCCGGGTGTACGCGTGTGTTGTGACAAATAAAGGCCGGTTCCGAATACTCGCCGGGGTCTAAAAAAAAAAAAAAAAAAAAGCGTCCGAACGTTCTATCTAGAATCTTGAGGCCCAGCACTTTTCTGGTTTTCTGGTGTTTAAACGATTTTGCATTGCATAGTTTTCTACCGAAACAATATGAATGAATGAAATTATTTCTATAATACTGTTTACAACATTTTGTTACGTGATAATAAACATGCCATTTCAATGTTATAATGTTGGTCTACCGTAATATTTCTTGAGGAATGCAACTCCGTAACTTTTGACAATTGTCTTAGCCACCCCTTTGGGTATACCCAACGAAAGCCAGTGTGTGTGGTGACATTGAGGACTGCGGGTTTCCAAGGTTGGACTGCTGCTTCTGTTAAACGACCTAAATTGCCGAATGCATGCGTCAAAGCACACACTGAGTTTTATTAAAGACCTTATACCATTTCACTTGCCCTTACCCATTCGGATCTGGAAGACGCTTTACAAAAAAGGTGAGAGCGTTCTAACATGCATTTCAGTCTGCTCGCGGCCAATCTAATCCAAGGGGCCTTTTCAACAAGTAATCTGTCGTGCAAGTTGGGCAGAAGCACGCGTCAGGCAGGCAACATGTAGGCCTACAAGTCAGTAACCTATTCAACTAACTTTCATCCGAACTTTAAGTTTTCTACGGGGTCGAGCCACCGTACCAACTCACTCGGGGAATAGGCTCATATCGGCCAAATAGGGAGACGTCTTGGAGAGAAACGTGATGCAAGATGACAGTATGTAGCCACTGCAGGTCACTTATTTTTCAGCATAAGAAAAAACCCTTTGGTTTGACACTTCGCACCCTAATTATGTTGCTTCAACGTCGCGCCCTCCATGCAATTTCAGATTGACAGACATCGCGAAGCGCAAAGGGTGGAGGCTGCATGGGTGAGGGTGATAGCAAGTGACCATAACTTTGCAGAGTAATTAAATCACAGTGCTGCGCACAGACAATGGTGTGGTTTCTTGATTATTTTGTAAAGCATGCGCTTAACTAGTCATTAACAGGAAAAGGTGTGTGATTTATCCTTTATCCACCCCGACTGTGCCATGCGAAGATGCATTCTGCGTCTTCAAAATTCCCCGAAGTCGGCACCGTGCTATCTGTAATCTAACTCTAAACAAACTGTAAGTTATACTGGTTAAAAGTAGGCCTATCTGAGAATGATTTTTTTCCCCGTTTTGAGGTAGATTTTGGGGAAGGTGTTTGTGAAGAAGGAATTAATCGCCTGTTCCAAATAGCCGCCTAGTCTCTAATACGCGCCGGGTCTCTTACGTGATTGAGACAAATAATCGCCCGGGCTATTATTTGGTATTTTACGGTATTTTTCTTTCTGTGATATACAGTTAAGCACTTTATTTGATAGGCTAATGTGTTCAAATGTTTGTCAGACGCAAATCTATTGTTGTAAATAACGTACATCTTTATGGTTCAGCCATTTGTTGAGATCTAGACCTTGCAGAATCACTAGCATTTAGTAGGTTGTACGGTGAAGATCCTAAGAATTTGAAATGTCAGGTTTATGATAGAGTATCACATAACTCCATGTATCTATGTTCATTCAGTTGTAAAACATCAAATCGACACTGCGATGATACTATCCAACTATGAGATAAATCTGTTTGTTATCAAGATGCATTGTTGGAAAATTTATGTGCAACTGTGGTTCTGAATGTAGCAATACCTGTGAAAATGTTTTCTTTCTGGTTAATACTTTGGAGAAATCAGCTGAGAGACCGATAGTATCAGATCAGCAACTTTGTCTGTCCTGCAATACATTTTTAATTCACACAATTCAAAATCCTGCGACTGTTTGTATTAATGTGGAATTTTTTTTGATATCAAAAGAATAACAGTTACTTTGTAATACCTACACCAACAACACAGGAGATGGATAAATGATTAGCTTGTCAATTTTATTAGTTACACTGTTTCTACACTCAGTGACTTTAATTTGAACTCATTGACTAGATATAAAAGTTATTATTATGCCCTGGGATGATAGCCTGGGGCGGCACGGTGGTGTAGTGGTTAGCACTGTTGCCTCACAGCAAGAAGGTCCGGGTTCAAGCCCTGTGGCCGGCGAGGGCCTTTCTGTGCGGAGTTTGCATGTTCTCCCTGTGTCCGATGGGTTTCCTCCGGGTGCTCCGGTTTCCCCCACAATCCAAAGACATGCAGGTTAGGTTAGGCTACATCCACACGACAATGGCAACGAGATGTTATTTAAATTGACCATAGCTGTGAATTGTTGTCTGTGTCTATGTGTCAGCCCTGTGATGACCTGGCGACTTGTCCAGGGTGTACTCCGCCTTTTGCCCGTAGTCAGCTGGGATAGGCTCCAGCTTGCCTGCGACCCTGTAGAACAGGATAAAGCGGCTAGAGATAATGAGATGATAACCCCGGAGACATACTGCTTTCACTTAGTCTGTGTGTGTGTGTGTGTGTGTGTGTGTGTGTGTGTGTGTGTGTGTGTCCGATCTTGGTTAAAATTTGTTTGAACTTTTTCAGGGGTTTCCTTAAACATTTATCAACAAAAGTGACATCTTATGGAATAGGCCCTTAGCTGCAATTCTATGTAAAGTTCATGCAAGTTTTTGCAAATTATAGCTGTTTTGGACTTAGACATATTCAGGCTATTTGCTGATCCAGTAGATGCAGTGGTTTATTTCCACCAAAATGCAGTTACTGCAGGTGGTGTGAAGGTTCAACTAGTACGAAATGTATAAATTTAATAAATGACCATATTTTCCCAAAGAAAATAAACCTACAACTGTAACTAATTTTTAGTTGTGTTTGTTGTTTTGCTTATTTTATCATTTAATGATTTGTGCATCTCTTACATGTAAGCTCCTGTTTGTTAATAAAGCCATATTGTATTTAAAAATAATTCCTACTTCCTCCTCCAAATAATTCTGGTGATCAGGTGAATTAAGTTGAAAAAAGTTGGCTGAGGCACTGAAATTTCATGACATGGTCATGACATTTTAGCCATACTTACAACCTAAAGTTCAAAAAGACAAATCATAGTAAGCTGTATATGGTCTGGGGTCCTTTGGTCTCTCTCCAGTTCTTTTCGTATGGTTTACCCAACAGTGGTGCCACCACCGTCCTATAAAGGAAATATTCTTGAGTAGACACAAAAACACCAAGGCAATAAATAATGTTCAAGTATAGATTTCCTATAGAACTTGAGTTTTAATAGAAATTTTCTGTCCTAAAGAACACACTTGGCAAGTTCTATAAAACGCTGAGAAATGCTTATAGAATAGGGTGACCAGATTTGAGTTTGTGAAAAAGAGGACACCTCAGCGGGGGGGTGTATCACATGTTCAAATACAAATATGTCCACAGACATAGTGACTAGATATGAAAATGAGCTTTATTGGCCCTTAACAACACTAACGTAGAAAAAAAACATTGCCTCAAAATGTGCAAGCACTGTTTCAAATGTGCAAAAACAAAATTAAACATTTCTGTGCCATTCAGTGCTGTGATAATTTATCACAGCACTGAATGGCACAGAAATGTTTAATTTTAAAACCATTATTGTTTTATAGGGACAAACATTGAAAACCTTTACTTTATATTTTATATATTACTTTATCACTGATAAAGTAATATATAAAATATAAAGTAAAGGTTTTCAATGTTTGTCCCTATAACACAATAATGGTAACCTAAAAAAATACAAAATAAAACATAATTTGTTAACATAAACATAATTATTTGTATGGGCACAAAATAAAACATTTCAAAAAAAGTAATAGGCTACACTGGCCTGTGGCTTTTCAGTCCTCCTCACGTGGGGCATATGTCTCAGATGACTGAATCTTTCCCAACAGTTGTCTATTGCCGATTAAATAGGAATGGAAATCTTTGCAGGTCATGTTCTTGAAATTGTACTGTGTGCACAGAATCCCCTTCAGTGAATCAACAGACAAGCGATTCCTCTCCTTGGTCCATTGGGCTTGCATCAGTGAAAAGATTCGCTCAACATTTGCATTGTGAGCAGGTATGGCAAAAAAACCTGTGCCATCTTAAGCAGCTCTGAATGAAAATCGACACTTTTGGATCTTTCAAAGAATTTGGTTCACCTCTGGTGTACTAGTAGATCACTGAAGTCTGCATCACTGTTACTTCTCTCAATGAATTTCTTTAGATTGGTGACCTGATCAAAGCACTTTGAATCATCAATTTCCACCCCTTTCCCAGCTAAATCAAATCAAATCAAATCAAGTTTATTTGTACAGCGCTTTTAACAATAAACATTGTCGCAATGCAGCTTTACAGAATTTGAACGACTTAAAACATGAGCTAATTTTATCCCTAATCTATCCCCAATGAGCAAGCCTGTGGCGACGGTGGCAAGGAAAAACTCCCTCAGACGACATGAGGAAGAAACCTCGAGAGGAACCAGACTCAAAAGGGAACCCATCCTCATTTGGGCAACAACAGACAGCCTGACTATAATATTAACAGTTTTAACAGGTCTAACCCTCAACTGTCCTCATGGGGCCGTCCTTCACAGGAGTGGGGCGATAAAACTCCGACCAGACACAGGGCACCAGGATGGATCAAGCAGGTCCGAGGGGCAGAAGAGGCCAGCATCTCAATCCCAGGATCAACATGTAACTCAGAGGGACAGATGGGGGGGGGGGGGGGAAGAGAGAGAGAGAAAGAAAACACAGGTTGTTAGGTATGCCCTAAAAATGACAAGTATTAAATCTGTGTGGTAGGCTCGCAGAGACGAGAGTCTTTACATCAGGCATAACACACAATGGCATGTTAATATGGTAAAAAATATATCATGACCTGCTCTGGCTGGATGCTTGATTGGATGATGGGAGCACACTCCTCAGCAATGATGAGATGCAGATGGGACCCTTAGGCCTGGCCAAGACAATTCAGTTACATTTCACCAGGTCTGGGACATGCGACAGAATGTCTGACGGCCGATTCCCTGCAGGCTACGATAGCCAGTCGAGGTCCCCACCGTCTCCACCAAAAGATTTCCTGTTGACTCCATGTAACTCAGAGGGACAGATTTAGGGTGGGGGGGGGAGAGAAAGAAAACACAGGTGGTTAGGTATGCCCAATGTCACCTGAATAAGTAGGAACAGTATACATATTGCACAGAGTACAAGCAGGGACTCCGGCAACTAACTATGACAGCATAACTAAAAGGAGAGAGCCAGAAGGTAACACAGGCATGAGGGAGCCCCGGGACATAAAGCAGCCAGCCACTACACCGTCAACAAACTCGAGTGAGCAAGCGAGTGGGGACTGACAGCATCCATACATCGCAGTTTACCAAAACACTCTATGTCTGAGGACCCTCCAGATCTACTCCTTTACCTCATAAACACCATTAACAAAAGGCTTGACTAAACAGATATGTTTTCAGCCTAGACTTAAATGCTGAGACTGTGTCTGATTCCCGAACATTACTTGGAAGGCTGTTCCATAACAGTGGGGCTTTGTAAGAAAAGGCTCTGCCCCCTGATGTAGCCTTCACTATACGAGGTACCAGCAGATAGCCTGCACCTTTTGATCTAAGTAGGCGTGGCGGGTCATAGAGGAGCAGAAGTTCACTCAGGTACTGTGGTGCGAGACCATTTAGTGCTTTAAAGGTCAATAGTAGTATTTTATAATCAATACGAAATTTGATTGGGAGCCAATGCAGTGTGGATAAGACAGGCGTGATGTGGTCATATTTTCTAGTTCTAGTAAGGACTCTTGCTGCGGCATTTTGAACTAACTGGAGCTTGTTTATGCACTTATTGGAACATCCAGACAGTAAGGCATTACAATAATCCAACCTGGAAGTAACGAAAGCATGGACTAGTTTTTCTGCATCATGCAATGACATTAAATTTCTTATCTTTGCAATATTTCTGAGATGAAAGAAAGCTATCCGGGTGATGTTATCAATGTGAGTTTCGAATGAAAGACTGGGGTCAATAATCACTCCGAGGTCTTTTACTGCTGCACGTGAAGAAACAGAAAGGCCATCCAGAGTTACTGTGTAATCAGAAAACTTACTTCTAGCTGTATGTGGTCCTAGCACAAGTACTTCAGTCTTGTCAGAGTTAAGCAGAAGGAAATTTATAAGCATCCAGTGTCTAATGTCCTTAACACATTCCTCAATTTTATTAAGCTGGTGTCTCTCATCAGGTTTTGCAGAGACATACAACTGTGTGTCATCAGCATAACAGTGGAAACTAATACAATGTTTACAAATAATATCGCCCAGAGGTAACATATATAGAGAAAAAAGCAGTGGACCCAAGACAGAACCTTGTGGAACACCAAACTTTACCTCGGTACGTCTAGAAATATCACCATTTATATCAACATACTGATAACGATCAGTTAGATAAGACCTGAGCCAGGAGAGGGCCATTCCCTTAACTCCCACAACATTTTCTAGTCTATCCAGAAGAATGGAATGATCAATGGTATCAAATGCTGCACTAAGGTCAAGCAACACAAGTAGCGAGACACAGCCCTGATCAGACGCCAACAGTAGGTCGTTTACTACTTTAACCAGTGCTGTCTCTGTGCTATGATGAGGTCTAAATCCTGACTGATACATTTCATGGATGTTATTCCTATGTAAATATGAGCATAACTGCTGTGCCACAGCTTTTTCAAGGATCTTGGAGATAAAGGGGAGGTTTGATATTGGCCGATAATTGGACAGCTGACAGGGATCAAGGTCAGGTTTTTTAATCAGGGGTTTGATAACTGCTAGTTTAAAGGATTTGGGTACATAGCCAATCATAAGAGAAGAATTTATTATTTTTAGAAGCGGTTCAATTACTCCAGGCATTATCTGTTTGAATAGATGTGTCGGTAAGGGATCTAGTACGCAAGTTGAGGCTTTTGATGTAGAGATTAATGAAAGTAATTCAGTTTCTTTTAGGGGAGTAAAACATTCTAACTGATGATCTGATACAGTTATATTGTTAACTACAAGGTCACTTTCATTGTCTAACCTCAAATTAGTAGTTTGAATTTTTTGTCGGATATTCTCAATTTTGTCATTAAAAAAATTCATGAAGTCGTTGCTACTACATACTGCAGGTGTGCATGTGTTGATAGTGGACTTATTCCTGGTTAATTTTGCTACAGTATTAAATAGGAATCTAGGATTATTTTTGTTATCTTCTATTAGGGAGGAGAAATATGTTGATCTCGCAGCACTAAGAGCTTTTCTATACTTCAGGAAGCTCTCCTTCCAAGCTAATTTGAACACTACCAATTTTGTTTGACGCCATTTACGTTCCAATTTTCGAGTGGTCTGTTTTAATGTGCGAGTGTCATCATTATACCAGGGTGCTAATTTTTTTGTCTCTGACCATTTTCCTTTTTAGAGGAGCTACATTATCTAAAGTATTGCGGAATGTTGACTCTAAGCATTCAGTTGCCTGATCAAGTTCTGCAGGGGCTGACAGTGACCCAATCAAAGTTGACAGCTCTGGGAGATCATTTATAAAGCTCTGTGCAGTAGTTGACGTGAAAGTACGTTTAATACAGTAGCGTGGTGAGGTGCATATATTATTACTCAGACATATTTTGAATGAGATGAGACAATGATCTGAGATAACTTCAGACTGTGGAAGTATGACTATATTGTCTACATTTAATCTGAATGTTAGTATTAGATCAAGGGTGTGACCACCATTATGGGTCGGTCCTATGACATTCTGCTTAATCCCGACTGAATCTAAGATGGACACAAACGCTGTTTTTAAAGGGTCTTCTGGGTTATCGAAGTGAATATTAAAATCTCCGACAACTAAAGCTTTGTCTAAGGAAATAACCAAATCTGAGATAAAATCTGCAAATTCAGAAAGAAACTCAGAATATGGCCCCGGGGGCCTGTAAATAATAAGCAATGGAATTAACTGGGTAGACTTATTTTTCGAGGCTACATACATTATATGAGTATGAAGAACTTCAAATGTATTAAATTTATAACCAGGTTTGTGTGTTACACCTAGATAATCGCTATAAATAACCGCGACGCCTCCTCCTCTGCCAGTTAGACGAGGCTGGTGTATATAACTGTATCCAGGAGGACTCGCTTCATTTAATGCTATATATTCATTTGGCTTAATCCATGTTTCTGTTAAACACAGTACATTAAACTCCTGATCAGTAATGAGTTCATTAACCATTAGCGCTTTAGATGTAAGAGATCTAATATTTAATAGCCCCACCTTTAGATCAAAGGTGCTGGCAGCAGCTGTACAGTCAGTCTGATCTAATTTTATATTGATTAGGTTACTGGAACAAACTCTCTGAAAATTTCTACCTTTTTGTTGAGCTCGGGGAACAGACACAGTCTCGATGTAGTGGGCCCTGAGTGACGACTCTGTGCAGCTAGCAGACAGTCGGTTTAGCCTGTTCGTCTGCTCCCTGGCCTTGGCTCTGGATTGTCAGAAATTAACTAGGCCTGTTCTGAGACTATGACCTATGCTGCAGGAAATGAGAGCAGCACCTTCCCAAGTGGGATGGATACCGTCCCGCCCTAACAGGCCAGCAGTGCCCTCAAAATTAGCCCAATTATCTATAAAGCCCACACTGTTTTCAGAGCACCACCTGGACAGCCAGCAGTTCAGCGACCATAACCTGCTGTAAGCTAGGTGTAAGCTAACCACCAGCTAGGTGCCTGATGCAGCCCTCTACGTCATTCCAGTCAGGAATTTCACTCAGATCCATCCACATTAAAGTGGAAAATTCCTCCATGGGTGCCATCCATCTCTCTAGATAGTCAGAACATGAACTGTACAGGTCCTGTCCTTGAGCACTGAAATGGTCACACCTTTGTCCATATTCATCCTTCTGCTTTTGTGCCAGCATACTCTTGACTTTAAGAGGCATGAAGTTGTTCATCTTGTGTTCATGAAGCATGCTCTGGACCCTGTTCAGAATCCTCTTTACTTCCACAACTGAATTGCTCTCCCACTCCATCTCTTGGATATGCGACTGAAATACACACGAGTGAATGCATTTGCCAGAGGTAAATCTCACTGAACTCGTCTTCAAAAAACTTCCTGATCTGCATTGGTGGCTTTTCCTGTGACAAAAAGAATGCTTTCAAAGCTGGATACATCTGTAGCAATCTCTCAATCCCTGGGAATAATGACAGCCATCGTGTCTTGCTGTGAGATTGGAGAGTTCTAAATTCAACTTCAGCAAACTCACAGTACTCCTTCAGACTCTCTGTGCACACAGTACACTGTGGAAATGTGGAAATGTTGATACATTTTGAAAATGATGTGCTCAATGTCAACATCCAATGTGTCTGCTCCATGGTGAACACAATTGTTCAGAATATGTGCTGGACAGCCTACACCAATAAGAGCCATGTTCTGCAAGGACTTTTTTAAATTGGCAAACACATTCTTCCCATCCTCATTACGCTGGATTCCTCCAAACATTGTATTGCAGTTGTCACCAGTAAATGCAATGCACTTAGAAAATATCCCATTCTTTTCCAGTGTGTCTTTTATGTACTGTGCAATAGTGTCAGCTAGTTCATTTGGGGTGCTTTAAATTTCAAGTAATTTACTTTGCACACCACCGTTCTTTCAATCAAAATACTGAATGAGCAGAGGGAATATTTTCACTGCTCCGTGATTGCTGCCATCAGTAGACACGCCACAGTAGGGAATATCTTGAAGTGCTTCTAGAGCAAAGTCAACAGAATGTGGGGCTATCACGGCGTTTAAAATTGCTTCTGTCTTTGTTCGAGCACTTGAGAATTTTTTAGCTGTTGGGGAATCTGTGAAAACCTATTTTAACAAGCCAGATGTGCAGTCCATTGACCTGTAGCTTTCGTGGTGCTTAACAGTGTGAAAAGCATAGGCACCCTCTGCTGCAGTGACAGCTGCACTCTCAGATTGACTTACAAAACACTCCGTGAGTTTGGATGATGAGCTCGCCTCTCACCTCTCGCTGCTGTTGTATGCTTGGCTGAACTTATGTGTGCTTGTAAGTCGTTGGCACCTTTATTTGCCACTGACACGTAAGTGCCTGCTTTACACGTCAGACACTCAGCTTCGTATGGATCGTGACCAAGACAAAAGCACGGAAATTTCTTTTTTAGTTCATCCGTGAACTTACATTTACGTCTCGGCAATAGCTGCAGAGATGCCGGGTACATGTGCTCTCTTTGATAAACAAGGAAGCTCGCAGCGCGCTACTGAGGTGCACACTGACCAATTTGTCTGTGAAGATTCTCAGTCATCCAGGTCATGGTAAACTGTGGGTGGTAAAAGAGAGCAAACTGGACTTGCTTGAAGATTCTTGAAGACATTTCACCTCTCATCCGAAAGGCTTCTTCAGTTCTGTCTGACTGGTAGGGAGCATCAGGTATTTATCCTCTCATGGATGAAAAGCTCATCTAAGGTGTCAATCAGTGCGTTTACATGCACATCCAAATCGAGCTACTGTCGGTAATCGAGCTAAGGGTCCCAGCAGGGGTGCCAGAGAAATCCAATCCTACATGCACACAAGGAAATCGAGCTATTGTGTGAGGTACATTGTGTACCCGAGCCACAGGTGGCACTACACGCCCCATCGTGTTGGTACATTTCCGGTTGTTGTCATGAAGAAGAGCTATTCAAGAGTATAAACAAAGTTATCAGTTCCGTGTTCACAAGAAGAGTGTTTGTATGTATGAACAGAAGTGTTCCTAATAAAATGGCCACTAAGTTGAAGTTGATCTGTAATGGTGAACATATTAACTGTTAGCCTGCTAACATGCTAATAACTTACCAACTAATTGGAAATGGGTGAGTACATGCCCAGACACAAGTGTTCCTAATAAAGTGGTGGCTAAGGTGAAGTGTCATGCCGACCGAGGCTGTTGTGTTTCCCGCTTGTGGTCTCGTCACTCGTCACTTCTGGAAGGGGCAGTGCTGAAGTAAGTAGCTCGACTAGGTAGCTCGATAGGGTTTACATGCACTAAGTAGCTCGGCTACAATCGCATAATCTAGGTCGCGTAGCTCGATTACGAGAAATCCAGTTCGGTTCGATTTCAGCCGAGCTAAGGTGTTTCCATGGCATTTAGAACTTCGATTTCAGTCGAGCTACGGCAGAAATTCGATTTTCTCTATGTGCATGTAAACGCACTGACTGAGTCATCCTGTTGGTGTGGGTCACTGGGGGCTGGTTGTGAACGGCCTCGAGAGTCATTAGGATGATCATTGGATTGCCCGTTAGGGTGATCAATGGAATGCTGATTCTCTCTGTCCTCCTGTGAGTCACTGTAAAGATTGGCCAAAATAGGGGATTGACCTCTGCCTGACTACCACTTATTTCTAGTTTAATGAAAGTTTCTACAGACAGAAGCATGGATGCGCCATGGGCTCACCGGTATCCCCTATTGTGGCCAATCTTTACATGGAGGAAGTGGAACATAAAGCTTTGACCACTTTTTCAGGAGTTGCTCCCAGCCACTGGTTCAGATATGTGGATGACACCTGGGTTAAAATCAAAACCCATGAGGTGGAAGCCTTCTCTAAGCACATCAATGCAGTGGATATTAACATCAACTTCACTCGGGAAGACGTCAGTGGGAATAATCTAGCCGTCTTGGATTGTGATGTACACATTAGACAAGACAGAAGCCTGAGCATCGAGGTCTACTGGAAACCCACACACACAGACCAGTACCTACTCTTTGACTCTCACCACCCACTGGAACACAAATTGGGGGTCATTAGGACTTTGCAACACAGGGCTCAGAATATCCCTACAATGATAGAGAGAAAAGAGAAGGAGCAGAATCACATCAAGAAAGCACTTCAGAACTGCGGGTATCCCAACTGGTCTTTCCTCAAGAGCAGAAAAAGGAGCAGAACAGACAAGGAGGATAACAGGAACAAATGCAAGAACATTGTCATTCCCTACATTTCTGGTCTATCTGAGAAACTCAGGAAGATCTTCTACAAACAACATTCCGGTACATTTCAGACCCAGTAACACTCTGAAGCAGAAAATGGTCCACCCTAAGGACAGAATACCCAGACACAAACAGGACAACGTAGTGTATGCCATTCAGTGCAGTGAGGAATGCACGGACTCGTATATTGGGGAAACAAAACAACCGCTTCACAGGCGCATGGCTCAACACAGGAGAGCCAGTTCCTCAGGCCAGGACTCTGCTGTCTACCTTCATCTTAACAACAAAGGACACTCATTTCAGGATTGCAACGTATGCATTTTAGCCAGAGAGGATCATTGGTATGAGCGAGGAGTTAAAGAAGCCATTTTTGTCAACCTGGAACGGCCATCACTGAATAGAGGTGGGGGTCTAAGACATAATTTATCAGCCACCTACAATGCAGTCCTTGGTAGACTTCCCAGACAACTGAATGCACACCAAAACCCAGCTGTTTTCAGTGACTCACAGGAGGACAGAGAGAATCAGCATTCCATTGATCACCCTAATGAGCAATCCAATGATCATCCTAACAACTCTCGAGGCCGTTCATAACCAGCCCCCAGTGACCCACACCAACAGGATGACTCAGTCAGTGCGTTTACATGCACATAGAGAAAATCGAATTTCTGCCGTAGCTCGACTGAAATCAAAGTTCTAAATGGCATGGAAACACCTTAGCTAGGCTGAAATTGAACCGAACTGGATTTCTCGTAATTGAGCTACACGACCTAGATTATGCGATTTTTGCTGAGCTACTTAGTGCATGTATACCCTATCGAGCTACGTAGTCGAGCTACTTACTTCAGTACTGCCCCTTCCGGAAGTGACGAGTGACGAGACCACAAGCAGGAAACACAACAGCCTCGGTCGAAAAAAAAAAAAACAGCCTCAGTCGGCATGACACTTCACCTTAGCCTCCCACTTTATTAGGAACATTTCTGTTCGTACATACAAACTACAAACACTCTTCTTGTGAACACGGAACTGATAACTTTCTTGAATAGCTCTTCTTCATGACGACAGCCGGAAGTGTACCAACACGATGGGGCGTGTAGCACCACCTGTGGCTCGGGTGCACAATGTACCTCACACAATAGCTCGATTTCCTTGTGTGCATGTAGGATTGGATTTCTCTGGCACCCCTGCTGGGACCCTTTGCTCGATTACCGACAGCAGCTCGATTTGGATGTGCATGTAAATGTACTGAATGACACCTTAGATGAGCTTTTCATCGATGAGAGGATAAATACTCCCTACCAGTCAGACAGAACTGAAGAAGCCTTTCGGATGAGAGGTGAAATGTCTTCAAGAATCTTCAAGCAAGTCCAGTTTGCTCTCTTTTACCACCCACAGTTTACACTGACCAATTAAAGGATATGGGACATGAAACATAAATGCACGCTATATCAGTTTCTTTCCATTAAAAATATTAATTAATTGCATCAACAAATACAAAATTATCTATTAAATTCAGCAAAATCGTTATATTCGTGATGATTATATGGCATTTCTGCTCGACTTCCGATATGCATTTTTTGCAACCAGAAGAGCCGCTGTCACGTGATCATACGTCACAAAAACTTTCGGGCACAGCACAAGCGGGTAGATGAATGGAGAAGTGGATGACAAGAAAATTGTTTTTATAGTCTTTAAAGTACATTGGACATCATGGTGTATTGTGCTGCTTATGGTTGCAATAATTCCAATGGGAAATGCCCTGGAGTAAGTTTTTTTGCATTCCCCAAGGACCCGAAGCTGAGGAAAGTGTGGGCTCACCTGCGCATGCGCAGTAGGCTTGGTAGGACAAATCCAAGAGGTAGGATAACTTTACAGAACACCTGTTGAAAAAACTTTGCACCTACTGTTTCCCACAAACTGTGTTCGGACCATTTCACTGAGGATTCTTTCAACATTAATACTCAGGTACTGAGCGATATTAATTCATGAAACATGAAACAGGAAGTATAAGGATGAGAAAAAAAAACAGTTTAAATCGGGAAGCTGCGCACATTTGCGCCAGGCTGCACAAATGTGCGCAGCTTCCTGATTTAAACTGTTTTTTTCTCATCCTTATACTTCATGTTTCATGTTTCATTAATTAATATCGCTATATATATATTTTTTAATTGGATCTGCGCGATTCAGCCGTGAAAAAGGCGGCATCCGCCGAAAGGCGCGCTGTTTGCATCCCTGCACGGAGGCCAGGGGACAGGGCAGGAATATTTTTGTTGATATGAGTGATCCGGTGCGATTTCGCGACCCCCCTGTTGAAGACCTCTGCGCTAAGCGTCTGAAAGCCGAGGTAAGGACTAGTATTATAATTTGGGGTGTATCAATTATTGATTATCATAATTCTGACTCGTTTCGCCATTTTGAATGTTTTCATCTCAGACTCTGGAAGCATTGTATCTCAATCAATCTCCAAAAATATCAGCAAAAAAAAAAAAGCTTGCAACGGACTTTAGCTAGATCTATGATGAACTTTCAATGTATGATACAAAAATAATACTTCTTTCAACAGATCATTAGCCTTTGAGCAGAATTGTTTTTAACTTACCAGGAAGTGTTATCGAGCCGACCACTTTCAGTTTCATGAGGGCTGAATGAACTCTTACTCTCAGAATCATCTGACCTGTCAGAGTAAAGACAAGATCCATGTTCATGTGAATTTCCAGCTATCGGTTTGAATTGATAGGGTCTAACTTCACATCTCTGTGAAACATCGGGAATATCACTGTCGATGGTGTCCATTTCAGTAACCTGTTTACATTAGATACCCAAGCGCTGGCTCCTTGGAAAGTTTTTGTGATGTCACGGGTCACGTGACCACCTAGCTCATTAACGAATCCTTGTTTTACGCTGATGTATAAAAAAAACTTGAATAATGTGATGATTTTCACATTTTTGACGCCCTGCAGTGATTTAGATGGCATTTCTTATGTCCTTTATACATAATTATGCCCAGGTAAAAATCCATGTCCCATATCCTTTAAATGATTCGCCCACAGAAAAGGCTATCGACCAATGACGGTAGCTCTACAGTCAGACCGTACACCCCTCCCCCTACTCACTTCCACTCAAAGCAAAGCAAACAGAACTGAGTAGGGGGAGGGCGTGACTAGTTTGTGAGCGACACAGAGAAACGCAATGGAAATTCCCATGCTTGAGGGCTTTAGAACAAAATCCCGGACGATTTTGAAATTCTGCCCGGACATTTTTTTAGGTCTCAAAAAGAGTACATGTCCAGGCAAAAGAGGAAGTCTGGTCACGAAACTTCTTGTTCTATAGGACACAATTCACAGTCTCCTATAGAACCATGCTGAAATCCTATAGAACACCAGAGTTCTATAAAAAAGTCCTATAGAGTTCCACTGAGTTTCCTCGACAATGTCATGTTCACTGTACAAAGAGGAGAGAAATGACGACAAAACTACAGAGATTAGGACAAGAAGTGTCCAGAACTAAAGATGTGCTGCAGTATGGGGACACGATGGAGGGGAGAAGGTTTTTATTCATTTTACATCTCTGAAATATACAGTATTTATGTATGCATAAATATATTTCAGAGATGTAAAATCAGCTCCCCATTCCAATCCCGCAAGACACCTCATAACATTTATAACTTTCTTGCATTTATTAACAACATATCTGATATGTTCCCTCCATGTTAGTCTCTGATCAAAATAAACTCCCAAAAAACAAAAACTTTTAACTTTCTCCAATTCATTCCCATATAGTTTTAACTTATTTTCCGTGAGTTTCTTTCTTGTAAAGAACATAGTTTTTGTTTTTTTCCACTGAGAATTTAAATCCCCATGCTGTCCCCCATTTCTCAACTAGATTGATTCCATCTTGCATTTTCTAAACAACATGCTCAGTGTTTCTCCCTCTTCTCCACAGTGCGCCATCATCAGCAAACAGTGATCTCCCAATAGCTACTGGAACTCATGCGCCTTTCTTCTTCTTCTTCTTCTTCTTCTTCTTCACTTCTTATTTGGG
Source organism: Neoarius graeffei (assembly GCF_027579695.1). Lineage (NCBI taxonomy): Eukaryota > Metazoa > Chordata > Actinopteri > Siluriformes > Ariidae > Neoarius > Neoarius graeffei. Next base: position 15,896,012 of record NC_083569.1, read on the forward strand.
TTTTTACGGTGGTTAACATCCATTACTCTGCATTACTGCCCCCTTCTGGTTTTATTCATCCATTACACTCTTGTGATTAGCCTGATTGATTTCAGAAACCTTCTCCCCTCCATCATGTCCCTGCACTGCAGCACATCTTTAGTTCTGGACACTTCTTATCCTAATCTCTGTAGTTTTGTAGTCATTTCTCTCCTTCTCTCCTCTTTGTACCTTGAACATGACATTGTCATGGAAGCTCTCAAAACTTAAACTCTCCCAAGCAAAAACAATTCAAAGTCAAAGAGGTTGCAGAAAAGTTTAGACCTTTATTAAATCAATTAACAAAGGCCAAGTTTGGTCTGCAGAGTGAACTGGTTCCAAATCTCAAATCATCCATTTTTATAGTATTCCACCAATGCCAGACTTACTGTACACTATATAAGGATACATTTCTGCCTCATCTCATCTCATTATCTGTAGCCGCTTTATCCTGTTCTACAGGGTCGCAGGCAAGCTGGAGCCTATCCCAGCTGACTACGGGCGAAAGGCGGGGTACACCCTGGACAAGTCACCAGGTCATCACAGGGCTGACACATAGACACAGACAACCATTCACACTCACATTCACACCTACGGTCAATTTAGAGTCACCAGTTAACCTAACCTGCATGTCTTTGGACTGTGGGGGAAACCGGAGCACCCGGAGGAAACCCACGCGGACACGGGGAGAACATGCAAACTCCACACAGAAAGGCCCTCGCCGGCCCCGGGGCTCGAACCCAGGACCTTCTTGCTGTGAGGTGACAGCCATTTCTGCCTCTCTCTTCCAATATCCCCAAAGTGAACTGAACTGCACTGTTTTCAATCCAAGGAGAGACTTCCCTGATTATTCTTAATATTAAAACAAACCACCTGTGCTAAGTGGCAAATATGTATCCAAACAAGGCTTTTAAGGTCATTCCAATATTATACATCTGAATAAGGCTTGGTTCTAGTTTGAGGTTATTTCTAGTTCAACTCATGCTTCAGAGTTCCGTTAACAGTATAAAGCTTTGACCAATCTATTTGTAATAACAACTTCATTAACTCTTTACTGAAAATCAACATGACTGGCTTTGAATCAAAATACAGTCATCATAAACCACATCATCTAGAAGAAGAAGAAGAAGAAGAAAAAAAGATTCACTATGACAACAAGTTCAAGACGACTTGGTCATTGGCTCATGCGTATGAAGACATCAAGGCATGTGTGTGGTTACATTAAGGATATAAAATCACCACAACATCAGGACATGATCCACTGACTCCATTGCTTGACAGCACGCAAGTTGACAGTGACAATTTAGATGTTTCCCCATAATGAAAAGTATGCTATTCCCCCATGATAAAAAGTTGCCGTGCCCAACTCTTAGTCTACTTATGACTAACTGCTCCCCCATACTTGCCAACTCAACCGATTCACGCGGTAGTCTACAGCTTTTGACAGGTGAATACTGCAGACCGCTTTAAGTTCTAAAAAATACCACATTACAAAATAATCAGTGAACACTGTTGGATTTGCTCTTCTGACCTCAGTTCAGCTATTTTCGGCACAGGGGATAGAAGTATATAATGTCAAATAGTCATATTAAGTGAAGCCAAGAGCCAATGGAATGGCATGATAATGATGTTGAATCCAAATTGTATCGCTCTATCGATTGGTTCTCATTATGCTTCTAGCCAATCAGTAATGAGCTCACATGTTACAAAAAATCATGCCAGTATTTGTAAAAACCAAACACACTCTGGTGATTGCGAACAATGAAAACCTAGAAGAAGAAGAAAAAAAGATTCACTATGACAACAAGTTCAAGACGACTTGGTCATTGGCTCATCCGTGCATCACAGCATCGCAGCAAGGTGAGAAGCATGCATTTTGTGATGTATGTCGGTCCAACTTCCCAATCAATTTTCTTCAAAGATGGCACTCAGAATGCAAGAGATTGTACCATTTTAAACCATTATCAAAATTTTCCAGGGGAGAATGCACCCAGATCCCCATAGAAGGGCGCAACTGTGTCAAGTTTATTTGTATAGTGTTTTTAACAATAGACATTGTTGCAAAGCAGCATTACAGAAAATTAAAGACTTTAAATATGAGTTAATTTATCCCCAACGAGTAAGCCTGCGACAACGGTGGCAAGGGAAAAACTCCTTCAGACAACATGAGGAAGAAATCTTGAAAGGAACCAGACTCAAAAGGAAACCTGTCCTCGTTTGGGTGATAACAGATAGCGTGATTATAAATAACTCGCTTCTATAACTGTGTCCTATATAGTCACAAAGTATAACTATGTAACCAGGAAAACAGGGATGAGAATGAAAAATATTTAAAAAGTCTGAAAAAACCAGGGCGGGGCCCATGGCCCATGGGGGCGGGGCCCATAGCCCAAGGGGGCTGGGCCCAGGGGTTCCAGGGGCTAATGATTTTTGACTATTTTTTATTTAATTTTTTTTACCCCAAAACCATTAATTTTATCAGCAAAAAGTTGCAATGTATTTGGAAATAAATTCCCCTTCTTGGTGGACTACCAGGTGAAAATTATTAATATGGTACAAGAGACTTGTTTTTAATCAATTCACATTTGATGATTTCAAAAAATCAATGCACCTTTTAATATAAACGAGCTCTACAGTATTACATTTCTGCATTTTTGCTATTCATGTCTTTGAATAATCCTTTACAATGAAGTGCAAACCAGAAAAAAGTTCTGTCATATAATTCTCTGAAGCTTTCTTCTGATGTTATCATGGTAGCAGGAGGTCCTGCATATTAAGCAGGCAACATTCAACATCACTCATCACTTCCCTTTCAACTGTTGTATGAACTAACTAGGTTTTATCTGGACAGGATGTTGTGTAATGTAATGCATATACCATACGGTCAATTTGAAGATCGAGATGGTGATTTTGAGTTAAAGAACAGGCATGTACAATGGGCATTACAAATTGGAAAAAAATTTTTAAATCAAAAACTATAAGTTCATCTCGGCCTAAAAAAATGTGGGCAGATGCTCCCGCGCGGCACATCCCAGCAATTCCCCCCCATGAAATGAGCAATAAGTAGGAGAGTTATACACGGTATCATACCTAAAATTTTATCAGAAATATAGATATGATACTATGATTCTCCCCAACATGCTACATTAGACAAGCTAACCTCATTTATAAAAAGATACACACTTATATATGACGTGTATTTGATATATATGATGTATATTCATACATTGTTACTTTACGGAAATCTTCAATAAGTTTGGTCTTTTCATGACAGCCTGTTGTAGACCTATAATGCACATGAAATGACACTCCTCACCCAAACATGTCCTTTACAATCATTTAAGCCTCCCGGAAGTTCTGGGAGACTTGGGATGTCTGCGTTATAAAGTAACCACAGATCGTTAATCATACCCCCCCCCCCGAAAATTTCTCAACGGATTTACATCGATCTCAAAAACGATCATTTTGGTCGGAAAAAGTCAGAAATCCGCAGATCGGCGGAAAATTCTCATCCCTGGGAAAATCATTATAGTTTTAACATGAAGTCTGTTTTGTTGAAGTTATGAACTGTTAATTGATGGAAACTTGAGTGCAAAACTGCAGTCCTAAAGTTATCATGTCAGTTGTGGTCCTCAGCCATAGATGCATGACTGTAAGTGTCCAGAGCTGTCTTCCAAGTATGACTTTCAACTGTTCATATGGGGCCGTCCTCCACAGGAGCAATGTGATGAGACTTCAGCCAAACGTAGGGCATCAAGATGGATCAGGCGGGTCCAAGGAGCAAAAGAAGTCAGCACCACTGGTGTCTCAGGATCGACATGTATCTCGACAGAGAAAGACAGACAGAGGGAAGAGACAGGGAGAGAGAGAGAACACAGGTTGTTAGGTATGCCCAGTGTCACCTTCATGAGTAAGAACAGCATACATTTTGCACTAGTGCAAGCAGGGACTCCAGCAAGACTAACTATGACAGCATAACTAAAAGGGAGAGCCAGAAGGTAACACAGACATGAGGCAGCCAGCCACTCCACCGTCAACAAAACCGAGTCAATGTGTGAGAGTGGGGAGGTGACAGCATCCATACATCCCAGTTTACCAAAACACTATGTCTGAGGACCCTCCAGCTCTGCTCATTTATATAATAAAAAGCTATTAATAAAAGGCTTGAGGCGGCACGGTGGTGTAGTGGTTAGCGCTGTCGCCTCACAGCAAGAAGGTCCGGGTTCGAGCCCCGTGGCCGGCGAGGGCCTTTCTGTGTGGAGTTTGCATGTTCTCCCCGTGTCTGCATGGGTTTCCTCCGGGTGCTCCGGTTTCCCCCACAGTCCAAAGACATGCAGGTTAGGTTAACTGGTGACTCTAAATTGACTGTAGGTGTGAATGTGAGTGTGAATGGTTGTCTGTGTCTATGTGTCAGCCCTGTGATGACCTGGCGACTTGTCCAGGGTGTACCCCGCCTTTCGCCCGTAGTCAGCTGGGATAGGCTCCAGCTTGCCTGCGACCCTGTAGAACAGGATAAAGCGGCTAGAGATAATGAGATGAGATAAAAGGCTTGACGAAAAAGATATATGTTTTCAGCCTAGACTTAAAACACTGAGACTATGTCTGAGTCCTGAATACTACTTGGAAGGCTGTTCCATAACTGTGGGGCTTTGTAAAAAAAAAAGGCTCTGCCCTTTCACTATATGAGGTACCAACAGATAGCCTGCATCTTTTGATCTATGTAGGCATGGCGGGTCATAAAGGACCAGATGTTCACTCAGGTACTGTGGTGCAAGACCATTCAGTGCTTTAATGGTCAATAGTAGTATTTTATGATTGTGATGTGCAATCTGATATACTGCTTTTCAGTCTCTGGGGGGTTGGTAAGTATGCCTTATACTGTTTGTCCAGTCCCCCCCCCACACACACACAGACACACACACACCCCACACACATGCACTTTATTCTGAAATTCTGTATAGGTGTCTTCCTTTAGTCCCACTGTCCCAGTATGACTGCCATTAATTATTTCCTTCCAAACAATGACAATAGTTTTGATTTTTAAGGCTAGTGACAGTGGCCTTTTTTTTATCTAGGTCTATGTTCTTACATGGAAGTTCTTACAGAAAGCTCTGTACACTAGTTCATAATAATAATAATAATAATAATAATAATAATAATAATTTTTATTTAAAAGTGCCTGACACCCAAGGTCACTTCACAAATAAAAACATGCAATTCAATTAATAAAGTATTAAATAAACAGTAACCTCGGTTTTACAAAGTAGTCACAGTGAATATGCCAGCTTAAAGAGATGAGTCTTTAGGTGGTGTTTAAAGTCTGCAACCTAAAAACTCATCACTTTAAGCTGGTGTATTCACTGTGACTTGTTCATTGTATTTGAAATGACATGAGCTGTTGGTGTTAAGGAGCCTAACACTTAAAAAAATGTTCCTCATATATTAGGTTAACCAATTCGAAATGAGTTTTGTAAGTAGGCTCATCATCCGTTGTTTTCATTTTCCAACCATAAAGCTAAAAACAAAAACTAGCATTCGCATTCTTCTTGACCACATTCAAACTGTTTTCCAAAGCAATAAAGAGTCTAATAAGGCAAAAACATTTGCTAATTTCTTCTTGTTCTTCTTTTTGTTCTTCTTTTTATTCATTTAAAAAAGCCATTTCAATCCCATACCAGTAGCTGAAGTCTCGAGCTGCTGCACTGTCTACCAGTAGTTGATGTTTTGCTCTTCTGGTGTTCCTACCAATTCCTTTCTGGACCTCGCTCATGTATTGAATTATGTGCCTACTCATCTTATCCACTATGATGCCTGACAGGATACCATGTTGTCCAGGTAGTTGGATGGGACTGCTCCCTTCTGTGGGTCCTTCAGGATCAGGACTGTCCGACCTTCAGTCAGCCATTCTGGGTGAGTCCCATCCACAAGCAGCTGGTTCATCTGTGCTGCCAAGTGCTTATGTAGTGAGGTTAGCCAGTAGGCATGAACCATATCTGGTGCTGTCCAGTTCTTCATTTTTGAGACTCTTACTTGGATGTCTGCCACAGTCTAGGTCTTGTTCAGGGAGATTGCTGTATTTGTCTCTCAGGTCTATTAGCCACTGAGCACTATTATTATGTGATTTTTCCTTCTCCCATATCCCTTTCCAGTATTCTTCAGTCTCCAGTCTCAGTGGATCTGGAACCATGTTGTTATTACCCTGCCACTGGGTGTACACATTTAATGCTTGAGTGGAGAACATCCTATTTATTCTCCTGGCTTCAGCTTTGCCTGTGTAGCCAGAGGCAGTCTCTAGGGCCTCTATGGACAGGTTGCTGTATTTCTTAGGTAGCCCTTTCCTTGTCGTACTTTTCGGGAGTTCTGATAGCTGACTAACTTCTTTCTGGGTCACCTTGATCTTAGCCTCCAACCTTCTCTTCAATGGTGGATATTGTACCTTATGGTTATTTTCCATCTCAGTGATGGTTGTAGTAGGGCTCATCATCAGCTTGCCTCAACAACCTGATGCGGACCTTGTTAGACCGGGCAATGTCCGAGCTTGTATGACTCTTGTTTTTCTGTCTCTCATTGATGAGGTAGGCAGGTAGCATTGAGTGCTTTGCCTACAGGGCCTCACTGGAGTTGCACTGCAAAAATGATATCTTAGCAAGTGAAAATATCTTGAAAATAGTTGAAACAATCTAGCATTTCCTGTTAGAAGAATACAAGACACCAATTCTGAGATTATTAAACCTAGTTCTAGATTGCAACCAACTTATTCTAAGATGTCTTATCAAGTAAAAATATCTGTCTATGCAGCAAGATAATTTTACTTGTAGTAAGTAATTTTCTCCTCAAATTCAGTTTTTTACAGTGTGCCTCAACCAGGGCACAAATCCATAACCCCCTGCACCAGAGTACACTAAGTCAGTGATGTTATCAACTGAGCTATCCAGCAACTTATTGCTTCCTCACTAACCTGGTGAGGCAGGGGGGGCAAGCCCCTGGGCAGGCTCTCGCTTCTGTCTTCCAAGCCCTCCCTGGTGCTTCCCCTGGCTAAACACCAGGGGCACTTCTGTTTGGGGCGGTGACCCATTCTGGGGACTAATTCAGTTACACAAGGTTCTTGTGGGCCTTGTGGAAAGTCGCATTGTCAGATTTGTAGTATTCTTCCTTCACAAACTTCAATCACTAGTACAACTAATTCAGCTACTTTTGCCCTTGTCAGTAGTGGGGCCAACTGCGCCTCTACCAACTATATCTACGTTATCACTTGTATCCTGTGTAAGGCCCAGTATATTGGCCGGACAAAAACATTTAGACTTGGTGTGAATAATCATAAAAGTGCTATTAGAAACACTAGGGTAAATTTGGGTAACGATTGTACACAGTTGTATGAACATTTTACTACGAATGGACATTCTCAATCTAATTTGTCCTTCACCATTGTACAGGTGTGTTCAAAAACTCAGGATCTACTGGAGGCAGAAAGAGATTGGATTTGGAAACTAAAAACAGTGCACCCTTCAGGTCTAAATGTTAATGACGGTTTCTGTAGTCAGTTTAGAGGCCCACGTGCCACTCGTTCTTAACCTTTTTCTGATTGGCCTTCGGCTCGCTGTTCTTTTTTGGTCAGTTTCGCATTGTAAATTTTTTTAGCTATTTTTGATTGGATGAACTTGACTTTCATAATTATTCGTTTAATTAAGGTCATTCGTGCCACTTCACTCATGTTTTGACACTAACGTGTCCGTTATGTGTATATATCCCCCTCATTTCCTGTCTTTTCTCATTCATTCCGTGTACAGTGCCCAAACCCGGTCAAAACCGGGTTCGGATCCCGGTCGGGGCAAAACATCATCCAGTAAGGGTCCTTAGGCAAGACCCCTCATAATATATCAGCCTACCTCAGGAATGAGTGAAGACATAACTGATAGAGTCATACCGGCTCAGACGTCACCCGGGTCAACAAGGTCTGCGTCAGTTGCTAGGGAACCAGGGCAAACTGATGAGAAATGGGCTACTGGAACAAGACCTCGATGGACGAGGACAGAAAATACGGATTTGCTGGAATGCTACTATACAAGCAATCCCAGAGATACATGCAGCGAATGTGGGACCATTGGATACTTCGAAACCCACAATCAAGGCTAACAAAGAAACAGCTATTAGCCCAGTGTTCCAACATCAGTAATCGAAATCTACTATCACAACTAGAGATTAATGAAATACAACAACGATGCTACGGCAAGGGGGAGCCAGGAAGACAGGTCAGCGGGGAGATGTCATCATCCCCACAACCAGAGATTGGGTACCAAGCCTCAACACAAGAGCTGCTGACCTGAGAAGGAAGATCGTGACCCAACTGGAAACCTGGAGCCCCCGACGAATACCGAAGCTGAGTTGCCAAGTACCTTCAGAAGATCTACTAGTAGATGTGAATGCTGCTCTGAAGACAATCTCCACAAGAACCATCACTGAGACCAACAAGCTGATACACAGTACAGCAACAGTAATCATGGAGATGCTTGGACACAAGGTGGGCTCGGGACATAACAAACAGTATCCACCATGGAAGAGACAATTAGAGGCCAAGATAAAGGCAGCATGGAGAGAAGTTAGCCAGCTAGAACTACAGAAAGGGAACATGGTGAATAAAGGGGCACCCAGGAAGTACAACTCACTCTCCATACCAGAGGCACTCGAAACTGCCAAACAGCGACTAACAGCTCTGTCCACCCGGTTGAAGAGATACACCAAGGAGGGAGAGGCCAGGAGAATAAACAAGCTGTTCTCCACTGAACCAGCCAAGGTGTACTCTCAGTGGCAGGGGAACAACAACCGGTCAGACCCACCAAGAGCTGAGGTGGAAAAATACTGGAAAGACATATGGGAAAGAAAGGCATCACACAACACCAATGCCCAATGGTTAGTGGACCTAAGAGCTGACCACAGCAACCTCCCAGAACAAGAACCAGTAACCATCTCAATGGCAGACGTCCAAGAAAGAGTGTCAAAGATGAAGAGCTGGACAGCACCAGGCCCTGATATGATCCATATGTACTGGCTGAAGAAGCTAACTGCACTCTATGAACGCCTAGCAGCACAGATGAACCAGCTGCTGAGGGATGGAACCCACCCAGAATGGCTAACCCAAGGCAGGACAGTCCTAATCATGAAGGACCCCCAGAAGGGACCTATCCCATCCAACTACCGGCCAATTACCTGTCTCTGCACAACCTGTACAACCTGTCAGGCATCACTGTGGCAAAAATGAGTAAGCTCAATACATGAGCGAGGCACAGAAAGGGATTGGCAGTAACACCAGAGGAGCCAAGCACCAGCTACTGGTCGATAGAACAGTTGCCCGAGACTGTAAGAAGAGACAGACCAACCTGTGCACTGCCTGGATTGACTACAAGAAAGCCTATGACTCAATGCCACACACATGGATACTGGAATGTCTGGAACTGTATAAGATCAACAGGAACCTAAGGACCTTCATCCAGAACTCAATGGAAATGTGGAAGACAACCCTAGAGGCCAACTCAAAACCCATTGCCCAAGTCAACATCAAGTGCGGCATATACCAAGGAGATGCGCTATCACCACTGCTGTTCTGCATAGGCCTGAACCCCCTCAGTTGGATCATCACGAAGAGCGGCTACGGGTACCGATTCCGTAGTGGGGCAACAATCAGCCACCTGCTGTACATGGATGACATCAAGCTGTATGCCAGGAACGAGCGAGAAATAGACTCACTGATCCACACCACCCGGATCTACAGCGATGACATAGGGATGTCATTCGGATTGGACAAGTGTGGCCGGATGGTCTCAAAGAGAGGCAAGATGATCCGCACTGAGGGGATTGACCTACCAGAGGGCAACATAGGTGATATCCAAGACAGCTACAAGTACCTTGGCATCCCACAGGCTAATGGAAACCATGAAGAAGCCACAAGGAAGTCAACCACAGCCAAATACCTCCAGAGAGTAAGGCAGGTCCTGAAAAGTCAGCTGAATGGTAAGAACAAGGTCCGAGCCATCAACATGTATGCACTACCAGTCATCAGATACCCCGCTGGTATCATAAACTGGCCAAAGGAGGAGATAGAAGCCACAGATATCAAGACTAGAAAGCTCCTCACAATGCATGGAGGGTTCCACCCCAAGTCCAGCACCCTGAGACTATACACTAAGTGGAAAGAGGGAGGCCAAGGGCTAGTGAGCATCAAGACCACGGTCCAGGATGAAACATCGAAAATCCGAGAATACATCAGAAAGATGGCCCCAAAGGATGAACTGCTAAGTGAATGTCTCAGGCAGCAGAACCCTGATGAGAGTGCAGAGGAGGAGGAGGAGGAGGAGGAACAGATAACCTGGAGAGACAAACCCCTACATGGCATGTACCACTGTCAGATAGAGGAAGTGGCTGATATCAAGAAATCCTACCAGTGGCTGGATAATGCAGGACTGACAGACAGCACAGAGGCACTAATCATGGCAGCACAAGAACAGGCCATAAGCACAAGAGCCATAGAGGCCAGGATCTACCAGAGTAGATCAGACCCAAGATGCAGACTGTGCAAAGAAGCCCCTGAAACAGTCTAGCACATAGTAGCAGGGTGTAAGATGCTAGCTGGATCAGCGTACATGGTGAGGCACAACCAAGTGGCTGGGATAGTATACAGGAACATCTGCAACCAGTATGGAATAGAAGTACCCAAGTCCCAATGGGCCATACCACAGAAGGTGGCTGAGAACAACAGGGCCAAGATTCTGTGGGACTTCAGCTTCCAGACTGACAAACAGATCCTGGCTAACCAACCGGACATAGTGGTGGTGGACAAAGAGCAGAAGAGGGTGGTGGTGATAGATGTGGCGATCCCAGCTGACGCCAACATCAGGAAGAAGGAACATGAGAAACTTGAGAAGTATCAAGGGTTGAAAGAGCAGCTGGAACGGATGTGGAAGGTCAAGGGTTGCGTGGTCCCTGTGGTAGTGGGGGCACTTGGGGCAGTAACCCCCAAACTGGGAGAGTGGCTCCAACAAATCCCAGGAACAACATCTGAAGCCTCAGTCCAGAAGAGCGCAGTCCTAGGAACATCGAAGATACTGCGCAGAACCCTCAAACTCCCAGGCCTCTGGTAGAGGACCCGAGCTTGAGGATGACATGGATACCACCCCCCCGCTCGGGGTGAGAAGGAGATTTTATATTATATGAGTGATTCCACGCTTATGGGTACTGAAATGGGGACATGAACTTATTCACCTAAAACCATTTATTTTTTTACCATCAGGTCACAAAACATGTAATCTTTAATGAATGATATGTTAAAAGATAACTTTAATTTTCTGAGATGTAATAAAAACATATTTATATGCCAAAGTCAAGCCTATGAGTTCCAAAATGATGTCTGTTACATTACTTCTGTTACGATTGTCCATCTCGCGTCTGTTACAAATTAATTACAATCTAGCTATATACCATGTTAAGCTTATTGAAAGAATGTGTATGTTTATTCTACTACACATGTTTATTAATTATATTTGCTAAAACATCACCTTCCTATGTTTCAAAAAGTAATTCTACATTGTTAAAATTGAGAATATATATGTCCACAACACTTCTGTTACGTTCTGACTTTGGCATATAAATATGTTTTTATTACATCTCAGAAAATTAAAGTTATCTTTTAACATATCATTCATTAAAGATTACATGTTTTGTGACCTGATGGTAAAAAAAAGAAATGGTTTTAGGTGAATTTTTAAAAATAAGTTCATGTCCCCATTTCAGTACCCATAAGCGTGGAATCACTCATTTTATATATATATCTTACTCTGCAAAAGTCTTAGGCACCTATTTTTTTCATACAACTTTATAGATATACTTTGTTCTATTTTATGAGTTCTCCATTATCAAGTCAAGTCAACTTTATTGTCAAATATGCTATACATGCTCGATATACAGCACAGATGAAATTTCAGTCCTCTCTGACCCACGGTGCAAACAGGCAATGCAATAAATAAAAATAAAAATAGAATAATTGAAAAAACAAACAATATAAACAGTATAAACACTCTAGATAAGAACTAGACATAGACTAAACACTCAGACAAAACAATATAAACAGTATAAATAAACAGTATAAACACTAGATAAGAACTAGACATAGACTAAACACTCAGACAATATAAAGAGTGTAAACACTAGATAAGAACTAGACAAAGACTAAACACTCAAACAGACAATATAAACAGTATAAAACACTCTAGATAAGAACTAGACATAGACTAAACACTCATATATACATACACACACACACACACACACACACACACACACACACACGTAAATTGGTGCAAATAAATAAACAGTCAAGGGCACTTGAGGTATAGCAGGTAAACATGAAATAAGCAGAGCATTTCCAGATTTGGTCTCCTAGTCAATGCCAAACCAGCTTCACTGGGAGACCAAATTTTAAACCAAGTTATGTTAGATTGATGCTGAAAGGTAAAACTGAAATGGGATTATGGGAGATGCTTGAATTGCTGGTCCAAATTCACAAGACTGTTTTCTTTGGATTGGAATGTTTAAGAAATATTGAAGTTGGGTTGTCAAGACTGTTCCAATTTCCAAATTATAGACTAGATATACAGTTATTTGATACTATGTTTCACATTGAGCAATAAAATTGAAGATTTTCTTATTTCTTATTTTTCACTGTTTCTTAAAATACATAATATTATGAAAGTTGATAAAACAATAACTTAAACTCATAGTGTAATTTTAGTATTTTACCATACTTATGATGAAGTTATGGTAACTTGGCACTGCATTAACTATGTTGATATTATGCTGGCTGAAACGAGGATTCATAATGTGGCAATTTGCATCACAGAATATGCCGCAGCGGTGCAGCTGCATGGACTCTGGGGCAACTGGTATTGCCCAGACCAGTTGGTCTCCTAGTGGAAAAGCCTTAAAAAACGCTCTGATAAGCAGTATAAACAAACTAGCAGCTGTTAAGGTGAGGTAGTGCGGAATAGTGCAAATGAGCGAGGTAAAGTGAGATGTGCGGTCCCTGAGTTCAGTGTGTTAATGAACGATGTATGTACCATATGTATCAAGTCAGTACAGAAACATTTTAGAGTTCCAAACATTTGTTTTCCAGCACAAAATTAAATGTTACAGAATTTTTTTTTTTTGGTATCTGAGCAGCATATTGCATAAGAGACCACTTTTCAGATGGAAAAAGAAAACATAATGATGACTACTAGGTTTTGCTGCAAAATTAAGAAGCAAGTGTGACAAAGTGTCCAGAAGAACTGTGGCTTCCATGCCGAGACGTCTCTGCAGTGGCGTGCACAGATAGACACGAGGTGGTGCTCATAGACATCCTATTATTACGTAGACGGAGCATCCAACGTAAATTCTAAAAGCACTGATGAGACGCGGGGCCGCCATCTTGGAGTGGTGATACGCTGCACTCAGTGTAATGCGCTGGCAGCGCTGGCTCGCATTTTTTTGTCATACATGTAGCTATGATAAAGGATAGTGGTGGGGTTATTATTCATAGTTGGCTTCACGTTAATAGAATATCCTGATATTAAGTGAACAGACGTTGGAGATTGTTGAAGTTGAGGAAACGGTGATTAATATCCTACAAAAAATGTGTGAATACTAAATACATTAGATATAAACAGCTTAACGTTTTTCTATCGGCTACAATCACCAATCTGTTGCAATGGATAGGGTAAATTCAGGTAAAGTGGGACACTTTTTTAAATAAAATGCGGTTTTAACAATCTAAATCCATTATAATGATTCAAATGTGTATGTTTTCTTTAAATAGATTGTTAAGAACATATCAAAGGGGAAATTAATCTAGTCAGTGAATTTATAAGAGATGGCGAAGTGTAATCTTGTAGCATTTCCTCTACTGTTATTTACAGGTTACTTTAACCGACAAACTTTTTTTTTTTGAAACCGAGAAAAATTTGACAGGTTAACGTAGGTTAACAGCCCTACCCCAACACAATCTAGACTGTACATTTATACCCGTTGGCGTTCACAATCATCATAATTTCTTCATCATTTATTTCGACTTTATCATATTTATTTCATTCATGTCTATTATTGTCATACTCTTATGTATTAGACTAGTGCTACCTGATGACGATTTAAGTCTCTTAGCTCCTTCTCAGCTCTGGTAATATACTATTTAAAAAAAACAACAAATAGTATGGTAATGTTAAATCTTACTTGTGAAAAGTAATCCCCCTGCTTCTGTTTGAAATGGTTCGCTCGTTTGAGCAGGAGTACGCTGAGCACCAGCCTGGCATCTTGTCTCTTGTCTTCTTCTTCAGTCGTGTAGTATGGTGCAGTAATAGACGTTACCTTGATATATATGAGTATCTCGCACTTATCTCACCACTCCAAGATGGCGACCGTATTTCTCGCGTCAGAACAGCCAACGCTCCGTCTACGTAATAATAGGATGTCTATGGTGGTGCTCAAGCACCTGCCCCTCTGCCCTCTGTCCAAAAAAGTGCCCTTTTGAATTTTTTTTTTTACAGTTTACTGAGGCCAATGTCGACATGATCTTTTAGAAAAGCAGCGGCATTAAAAGCATGTGTGAAAATAATGTCCCGATGTGTGCCCCCTCCGCACACACACCAGACCTCTGTCTCTCTTGCTCTGTCACGTGAACATGTTAGGGTTTTGCTGGGATTCGAACCTGGTTCGTTGGTGTGATGATCCAGCAAACCCCCACTAGGCCACCAGGGGAATGACTCAAATGCAGAGGCGTGAGGCGGAAGTAGAAAAAGTAACAAAAGGTTTATTTATACTATGTACACTATATACAATCCAAGGCAAAACAAAAAAAAAACAAAAACAAAGTATAATTCAAAAAGAAAAAGGCAAAAATGCAAAAGCTCAGAAGATCCACAAAACACAGTACAAAGGAAACTGGAGATAAACATAACAGCACAAAGACTCCGTGACAAGAGGACTGAACTCAGGGGTATAAATACACAAACTAATTAAGGACACAGGTGAAGATAATTAGGACTAACAGGCAATTAACAAAAAAAAACCCACAAAACACAGGAACAGTGGCGGCCTCTAGAGGCCAAAATAAATATGACACGAAAAGGAAATAACAGCGGCCTCTAGAGGCCAAAACAGTCCAAGTCCTAACAGGACCCCCCCCCTAGGAGCGTCTCCTGACGTTCCCAGGGCGATCCGGATGGGCCGAATGGAGGTCCCGACACAGTTCTTTATCCAGGACATCCCGAGCAGGAACCCAGCAGCGCTCCTCAGGACCATAGCCCTCCCAGTCCACCAGATATTGCAACCCGCCGCGGACCCGGCGGGAGTCAAGCAGGCGATGCACAGTGAACACAGTCTGCCCCTGGAAAATGCGGGGGGGTGGGGGGTTCCTAGGGGCAGGGGCATACGTAGACGTCAGTACAGGCCGCAACAGGGAAACATGGAAAGTGGGGTTGATCCTCAGAGTCCGGGGCAACTGGAGCCGGTAGGAGACAGGGTTCACCCTGCGCACCACCTTGAAGGGGCCAATGTAGCGAGGAGCCAGCTTGCGGTTCTCCACCCGCAGCGGAAGGTCCTTAGTGGACAGCCAAACCCGCTGCCCAGGGCGGAAAGTGTGTGCAGGTCTTCTATGGCGGTTGGCCTGAGTCTGGTTGGTTCTGGAGGTCTGTATGAGGGTCTTCCTGACCTTGCTCCAGGTCTTGCGACACCGTCTCACATATTGGTTGACCGAGGGCACCCCCGCGTCCTCCTCCTGGTCCGGGAACAGAGGTGGCTGGAACCCGAATTGGCACTGGAATGGTGACAGCTTGGTGGCCGATGACTGCAGGGTGTTGTGGGCGTACTCTGCCCATGGCAGCCAGGTGCTCCACGATGTCGGGTTATCCATAGCCAGGCCTCGCAGGGTGGTTTCCAGGTCCTGGTTGAGCCTCTCCGTCTGACCATTGGACTGTGGGTGAAACCCAGAGGAGAGGCTGGCAGTGGCTCCGATGACCTTGCAGAACCCGTGCCACACTCGGGAGGAGAACTGGGGCCCTCGGTCTGAGACGATGTCCTGTGGAAGACCAAAGACTCGGAAGACATGATTAAATATAAGTTTCGCTGTTTCAAGAGCAGAGGGGAGTTTGCACAGAGGTATGAAGCGGCAGGCCTTGGAGAATCTGTCAACAATGACCAAAATGACCATGTTACCTTGTGACTCAGGGAGACCCGTGATGAAGTCGACTGCCACGTGGGACCAGGGATGCCGGGGAATGGTCAGAGGATGCAGGAGACCCTGGGGACGCTGTCATGGGTTCTTGGTTCTGGTGCAAACCTCACAGGACAGGACAAATGACCTTACTTCCTGCTCCATGTTAGGCCACCAGAAGCGTCTTTTCAGGAAGTCCAGGGTCCTCCGAGCTCCCGGGTGGGCGGTGAGAGGGGAAGAGTGACCCCACTGGAGAACCTTGGCCCGGGCTTGATGTGGGACGTACAAGAGGCCCGGTGGCCCCGTCCCAGGACCAGGGTCCTGGCATTGGGCTCGTCGAACAGCCTCCTCAATACCCCAGCGGACAGGGGCCACAATCCGGGACACCGGGATAATAGGCCCGACTTCATTCTCCCTGTTAGTGGCAGAGAACAGCCTGGACAGTGCGTCAGGTTTGGTGTTTTTGGAGCCGGGACGGTACGAGAGGGTGAAGTCAAACCGACTGAAAAACAGGGCCCACCTAGCCTGTCGAGGGTTCAGTCTCTTGGCTTGCTGGAGGTACTCCAGGTTCTTGTGGTCAGTCCAAACCAGGAATGGATGTTGCGCTCCCTCCAGCCAGTGCCTCCACTCCTCAAGGGCCAGTTTGACCGCTAGCAGTTCTCGATCCCCCACATCGTACCGGGACTCTGCAGGACTCAGGCGGTGGGAGAAGTAAGCGCAGGGGTGCAGCTTTCCTTCCGAATGTTGAGAGAGTACCGCGCCGACACCACTGTCCGAGGCGTCCACCTCCACGATGAATGGTTGGGAGGTGTCCGGGAGGACCAGAATGGGTGCCGTGCAGAAGCGGGCCTTGAGGTCTTTGAACGCCTTTTCTGCCTGAGGAGACCAGCCATAAGATCCACCTGTCCCTTTGGTGAGGTCTGACATGGGTGCTGCCACAGAACTGAAGTTCCTGATGATCTTGCGGTAGAAGTTAGCGAATCCTAAGAACCGCTGAACCTCCTTAACGGACTTGGGAGTAGGCCAGTCCCGGACGGCCAGGGTCTTGGCAGGGTCCATTTGGAGTTGGCCTGTCCGTACAATAAATCCCAGAAAGGAGACCTCGGGAACATGAAATTCGCATTTCTGGGCCTTGGCGAACAGATTGTTCTGTAGCAGCCTCTGGAGAACCTGGCGGACATGGTGGCGGTGCTCCTGCATGGTCTTGGAAAAGATAAGGATGTCATCGAGGTAGACAAAGACGTACAGGTTAATCATGTCCCTTAAGACGTCGTTGATTAGGGCCTGAAAAACAGCTGGTGCGTTGGTGAGTCCGAAGGGCATCACCTGGTATTCGTAGTGCCCAGACGGGGTGTTAAAGGCAGTCTTCCACTCGTCTCCCTGTCGGATACGGATGAGGTGGTATGCGTTCCGTAGGTCCAACTTGGTGAAGACGGTGGCGCCTTGGAGCAGGTCGAAAGCAGTGGACATCAGCGGAAGGGGATATCGGTTGCGCACAGTGATCTTGTTCAGGCCCCTGTAGTCAATACATGGTCGAAGCCCCCCATCCTTCTTGCCGACAAAGAAGAAGCCGGCACCAGCAGGTGAGGTGGAGGGTCGAATGAACCCAGAGACCAGGGCGTCTTTGAGGTATTCCTCCATAGCCTTGCGTTCTGGCTGAGAGAGGGAAAACAGTCTGCCACGAGGAGGGGTAGTCCCAGGGAGCAAGTCGATGGCACAGTCGTAGGCCCGGTGCGGAGGAAGAACGGCGGCCCTGCTCTTGCTGAATACCTCCTTGAGATCCCAGTACTCTGTGGGAACTTGAGATAACTCGGTGAGATCAGGGGGCTCGGCAGGAGACACAGGAGAGCTAGAGAGCAGACAAGAGGCATGGCATGCAGGGCCCCATTCCACAACCTGGCTTGTTACCCAGTCTATGCGAGGGTTGTGGCGAGTAAGCCAAGGAAGGCCTAGAATAACTGGGAACTCAGGTGAAGGAATCAGGTGCAGGGATATTTCTTCCTTGTGACCTTGAGACTGGAAGAAGACTGGAGAAGTAACTTGGGTGACTCTTCCATCACCTAACGCTTGGCCATCGAGGGCAGACACAGACAGTGGGACTTCAAGAGGTGCAGTCGGAATATTGATGCTTTGGGCGAAGTGAATATCCATAAAGTTCCCAGCCGCCCCTGAGTCTAACAAAGCTTGACAAGAGTGGACAGACTCACCCCAGGAGATGGAGACCGGGATGTAGATTCCTTGGCCAGGGAGTCCGGGAGAGAGGGTAGGCCCCGTCACAACCCTCCCTCGGCTGGACGGGGCGGTCCTTTTCCCAAGAGTTCGGGACATGATGCTCGGAAGTGACCAGGCTTGCCACAGTAGATGCAGCACTTGTCCCTCCTTCTGCGCTCCCTCTCAGATGCGGAGAGGCGAGTACGACCCACTTGCATGGGTTCTGGACAGTCACTGAAGGAGGTAGACGGTCTCCAGGTAGAGGTAGGGAGGCTGGGGGGGCTCAAGGCTTGGTGGCGTTCTCTCATCCTGTTGTCCAGACGAATAGCATGTGAGATGAGGGTTTCGAGGTCACTTGGGCATCCAATAGAGGCCAGACCGTCCTTGATGGGGTCAGACAGACCATGGTGGAAGGCTGACACCAGGGCAGTCTCGTTCCATCCACTTACTGCTGCGAGTGTTCGGAACGAGATGGCGTAATCTGCGACGCTTCCTCCTTGCCGGATGGACATGAGCTTTCGGGCTGCGTCGGTACTGATGTCTGCCTGATCGAAGACCCGAAGCATCTCTTCAGAAAACAGCTGGAAATCAAAGCACTCAGGTCCCTGTCTTTGCCAGATAGCAGTAGCCCAGGCTCGCGCCTTACCAGCTAATAAGGTGATCACAAAGGCAATCTTGCGGCGATCCGTAGTGTAGGTGGTAGGCTGAAGCTCAAAGGTGAGTTGACACTGGGTAAGGAACTCTCGGCACTCACTGTGCTTGCCGTCATACCTCTGTGGTGCAGGAAGGCTGGGTTCGCGAGGTGAAGAAGGCAGCATGGCAGGAGGCACTGGGGCAGGAGTGGGAGCTGGATCAGGAGCAGGAACTGGATCAGGAGCAGGAGATGCAGGCAGAGATGTCAGCTGTGCCAGGGTTTTCCCAATTTGCTGAAGCAGTTCCTCGTGGCGAGCAAGGGCCTCACGTTGGCTGGTGAGCGTACGTCCATGGGCGTCCATGGTCGCTCCGAAGCGTGTCAAAGCTGCCATAGTTCCCTGAAGGTTGGCCGGGTAGACAGTTGAAGCAGCCTCTGCTGAGTCGGTCATGACGGAGTCTTTCTGTTAGGGTTTTGCTGGGATTCGAACCTGGTTCGTTGGTGTGATGATCCAGCAAACCCCCACTAGGCCACCAGGGGAATGACTCAAATGCAGAGGCGTGAGGCGGAAGTAGAAAAAGTAACAAAAGGTTTATTTATACTATGTACACTATATACAATCCAAGGCAAAACAAAAAAAAAACAAAAACAAAGAGTATAATTCAAAAAGAAAAAGGCAAAAATGCAAAAGCTCAGAAGATCCACAAAACACAGTACAAAGGAAACTGGAGATAAACATAAGGCTGCTGGGCCATAGAAGGTTCACGCTGCACGCTGCATGCTGCACGCTACACGCGTGTAAAGAAAAGTGGACAAACGTAGCATGACTTGCTCTGGGCCATAGAACGGCGTTCACGTTGCACGCTGCACGCTGCACACTTCACGCGTGAAGCATGAAATGAACATGCACACTTTTTTCTAGGCGTGAAGACGGAAATTCCAGTCAATGCATGCGGTCACCGCCGCGCCAGCCAATCAGAACGGGTCTAGGGAGATAACGCTATGCTTTCAGGGGAAAACTTCAGAAAAAATATAATTGAATGGTATAATTGAAAAATAGTTCTTCATCGGGATTGTCAAGCAGATTATAGAATGTTCGGTGAAATTCACCACGGGTTTCTCTCAGAAGGAAGTGTTCTCGGCTCCAAATTCTGTTCCTTTTTCTCTTCCTCTGTCTCAGTAAAAGCAGAATGAGGCAATCGTCGTCATCCGAAGAGTCCATATTGTTGGTTACTCGGTCAAAGTAGAACAGACGCAACACGTGAACATCCAAGCATGAAGTTTAATGGCCCAGGGTCCGGTTCTTCACGTGAACGTGTAGCGTGCAGCGTGCAACATGCAGCGTGCAGCGTGAACCTTCTATGGCCCAGCAGCCTAACAGCACAAAGACTCCGTGACAAGAGGACTGAACTCAGGGGTATAAATACACAAACTAATTAAGGACACAGGTGAAGATAATTAGGACTAACAGGCAATTAACAAAAAAAACCCACAAAACACAGGAACAGTGGCGGCCTCTAGAGGCCAAAATAAATATGACACGAAAAGGAAATAACAGCGGCCTCTAGAGGCCAAAACAGTCCAAGTCCTAACAGAACAAGCATGCAGTGCATTCAATGTGAGGTTGCAGCAGCATAGCGTCCTGGAAGCCACGGCCTTGTCGTAGCGCAGACAACACATCGGGCAGTCAGTCAGCTCTTCCCCTGCCCCACCAGCCAGGTAACACATGAATCAAGTAAAAATGTATTGTTTGCCCTCTAAGCCCAAGCTGTAATTATTTTGTCGTGAAGTAGCCCGTCGCATACAGAAACAACTGCACATAAGTATTATATTTTTTGCTAGACCATTTTCATATTTAGGAAAACAAAAATTTCTTTTTCTATTTTGTTCAACTAGAGATTCCTGGCAAAGTCAAAAAGCCTTGATGTAATAAATTAACATTAAGTGGTTGTTTTACACCTTTAAAAACTAAAACGGGTCAGTGGCGACCCGAACACAAGAGGAGGGTTAAATCTCAGACTTTTATAATAAGGTGTTCCACATGCGGAAAAAAGTGCCCTTTTCCCCCCCAGAGCACTTGCCCCCAAAATGTCTGTGCATGCCACTGCGTCTCTGTCTTGTCTGCAAGATGCTTCGTAAAACCTTATAAAAATTTTCCTTATAAAACTGCACTAATTGTACTTCATCTCAGCTCATCTCATTATCTCTAGCCGCTTTATCCTGTTCTACAGGGTCGCAGGCAAGCTGGAGCCTATCCCAGCTGACTATGGGCGAAAGGCGGGGTACACCCTGGACAAGTCGCCAGGTCATCACAGGGCTACTAATTGTACTTGAGACTACTAATTTTTTAAAAGCAAAGGGTCATCTCACACCAAATATTGACTTTGTTTCATTTATTATGGATTACTGCTGTTTAGAGGGTGTTTTCTTAATGGTGAAACATTTAATTTAATTATTTTTAAGACATTTTGGTTGACAGCATTTCTTTGCGTGTGCCTAAGACTTTTGCACAGAGTACTCTGTGTTATGGGTTGTTTTACAATCAGGGTACAAAGTTTGTGTCACAGGGGTCCAAAATTCAAATTGATTCAAACTGGTTCTTGTACCAGTTTTTAAGTGAAGGACAAGTTAAAGAACAGATAGGCATGTGTAATAGTTTGTATTATAACAAGATTAAGTGTAGCTTTAAGCAGGGCTGGGAGAAACAAATGAAGTGATTCTCGGAGAGGACTTTTTTTTTGACAATTCAGAATCCACTACTTCCATAGTGCTTTTAAATATAAGGCTGTAAGCTTCGTGTTAGTTGTCTCTAATATTTATGTCCCAATATCTTGACTACATTTTAGGATGAAAATAATCATTTTAGATATGTTATTTTATATTGAAAAATTAGCTGTCTCGGAGAGGACATTTTTTGACACAATTACATACTAATTTGATCAAAATAGTCTGAAAACTTACTGGCATTCAACATTAAAACTTAACTATGTTTCCAATGATATGGAACCAAATATTTGTTTTATGGTATAAAGAATGATTTAAGTGCATCCCTTTTTGGAGCTACCTGTGGTCAAAAAAGCACTTTTTCTAAATGACACGAGTAATTTTGCTAAATATGACATATATTGCCATACATTCACCAAAAATAACGTTATCACCATTTTTTTTTTTTTGCATGGTAAATAGAGCTATCACAGGTCTACAATAAACAACCAAGTTTATTTAGTCAAGCCTTTTGATATTGAACATAAGTGTTAAATGTGATTTTTAGCTTGCGTACCCTGATTGTAAAACAACCCTTATACACACAGTACTCAAAATTCATTTCCATACCGAGACGTCTCTGTCTTGCCTGCTCCACAGTCTCTCGTTGTGGTTTAAATCTCGCGGGATTTTGCGGGAAGAAATTACACTGACAGTCGTCGCCATTTTGGATCTGAAAACCAATTGGTTGTTGCTGTTCATCCTCACGTCTTCTGAGCCAACATGGTGACCATTTCTCTTTAGCAGTGTGCCTGACTTAGTTTTTCCCTCCCATCTCCGCTTTAAACGATGGCGTCCGCCAGCACAGGAAGCAGGGTCTCCTGCGGGAGAGATTTAAGTTGTGTTCCCGAGGTGGCGGATACACTCGCTGCAGTCGCAAAACTAGGGTAAGCCATGAAAATGACCGGTGCTGTCACTTGAGCCTAGGAATATCCGTTTTGAATGGATTTTAGGGTGAAATTCGTCTGTCTTGGTAACTGCACGTGATGCTCATATAAACTCTCAAGTCTTCGTCTCAATTCTCACGTTGCAGTGTTAAGCGGCTTATCCAAATAATGCGTCCGAGTACTTGTAGCGTTCTGATGCGGATTTGGGTGTTGATTGACTCTTAAATAGTTATATAATTTTGTTTACATATATTATTAAATTATTTATTGCTGCTAACAAGCCGGTCTGGTAGGCTAGCTAATGCAGTTGCTAGCCATAGCATAGGATATAAGTCGCAAGTTATGAGGAGAAAGCTATCAATAAAAGTGTCTGTTCACGCAAATTTGCGGGTTTTTTAGCTGTACCAAGAAACTCAATAAGACTGCTGCACTTGTAAAAGTTTAATGTCGTTACATAGCCTGCCGGTAGCCTGAGCATTCATTTCAAGGGAAAGTAGCGAACGCATGTGCTAAAAGATGCCCCATGACGTCATGAATCGCTGCATGTTGCCAAGTGACACCACCGATTAATTTGCATATTCATTGTTCGTGATAATTTGCATATCCAAAGGTGTTATGTAAAGAAGGAAGACTTTGTAAAGGTTTAATGTTTTTAAGATAATTATAATTCGTTTCTTATAAACCAAAAATTGGCTTTGTTCACAGCACCACAAATATACATAGTAAGAAATATGTTAATTCCTATCAAGAGTACGGTAGTTGAGAAATGGACATGAAGGAAACTCTCTTATTTTTGAGAAAACACACCTGGGTAATGTTACAAAAATATATCATGATGGCTAAAGGGATCCTCCAGCGGATTTATTCTCAAACTTATTTTAAGTAAAAGTAGTCGCAGGTTTCAAAAATCAAACTTTCATTTTTGATGACCAAAAATGTTTTACAGTCAGGGTACGCAAGCTAAAAATCACATTTAACACTTATGTTCAATATCAAAAGGCTTGACTAAATAAACTTGGTTGTTTATTGTAGCCCTGTGATGGCTCTATTTACCATGCAAAAAAAAAAATTTGGTGATAATGTTATTTTAGCAAAATTACTCGTGTCATTTAGAAAAAGTGCTTTTTTGACCACAGGTAGCTCCAAAAGGGATGCACTTAAATCATTCTTTATACCATAAAGCAAATATTTGGTTCCATATAATTGGAAACATAGTTAAGTTTTAATGTTGAATGCCAGTAAGTTTTCAGACTATTTTGATCAAATTAATATGTAATTGTGTCTAAAAAAAAGTCCTCTCCGAGACAGCTAATTTTTCAATATAAAATAACACATCTAAAATGATTATTTTCATCCTAAAATGTGGTCAAGATATAGGGACTTAAATATTAGAGACAACTAACACAAAGCTTACAGCCTTATATTTAAAAGCACTATGGAAGTAGTGGATTCTGAATTGTCAAAAAAAAAAAATCCTCTCCGAGAATCACTTCATTTGTTTCTCCCATCTTGTAGCAGATTACACAAAAGTACCATACACATAAATTACCTGAAATCTGTTCTTTAACTTGTCCTTCACTTATGAACTGGTACAAGAACCAGTTCGAATCGATTTGAATTTTGGACCCCTGTGACACAAACTTTGTACCCTGATTGTAAAACAACCCCAAATTGTGTTTGAGAAATGAATTTTCTTTTAAATGCCAGATGGGCTTGACATATGCGATGTCAGGTAGTGGTCGTTTGGAGCAACTCAGCTGCTGTTATATTCTCTGTTTACATTGTAGTTTTGCAAGTATTTTACTGAATTCATCAGGTTTTTTTTAATAAGTATGCCTTACTGTGTAGCATATAAATGTCAGTGATGCTAAAAAGAAAGCACAAGCTGGAACTAGACTGTATTTCCACAGAGAAAATGCAAAGTGTGCTTCCTCAGTTGTGACAAGGTGTCATTGACAGAAACTGGATCAGACATGAGACCTCGCACTGCAAAATCTTTTTTACCTGATCTACATGGTACTGGTTCTGGGTAGATTGTGTGCGCGCGCATGCATGCCTGCACGCTTTAAAATCTCGGTTTAAAATGGCTCAACTCGCACTAATAAATCTCCTCCTTATTGTTTTTTACAAGTAGCCATGAGTCCACCAATTCAATTGTCTGTAAACTGCATAACGCAGAGACTTGTAAAATGAAAAATCTTTGTCTTAAAAGAAGATATTGACACTGTTCCAACTCCGATACATCCAGCTCGAACTGGTGTAGTGCGCTTGTATTTGGGTCATTCCATGTCAAATCAACCAAAATTCAGAGGTTTTCCCACCTCAAATTTTTTATTTTGATCATTTTTCTTCCAGTGATGGATACATATACAGTACATGATGACCAAAGCCCAAATATTAGGTCTCTGTGATGATCTATGAGTTCATTTCAGCCCAGTTTGCATGGGGGGGGGTGTCAAAATTACAATTTTCGCCTATAATCTGGAGCAAAATTAGGGCTGTAAAAAAGACATTTATGATGGCCATATCTTCATTATTTTGCTTGTACTGTAAGTTTGGGAGGTATATTTTAGGATTTGGGCATCATTATCATCAACTTTGAACATATGTATGAAGGGCAGCATGTTCAAAATAGGAAAAAAAAATTTACCCAGTCATGATTGTGTTTTCTAGTAAGTTAGTGCTTATTTTGAAAAAAACTACACCACAGCTATCCATATCTTTAACACCGTACTATCCTGGACCAACTTCTTATGCCCTTCATGTATTTGCGTGGCTGTAGATGTTATATATCTTAAAGGAAGAAACATGCAAACTTGACTCAGAATGAAAATGCCAAATTATCCCTTATTTTAGGGCTCAAAATCCAGGGAGGGACACACAGTACATAGCTGGTATTTTATATATTTAAAATAGATTAATAATATCAAATAATAATTAGGCATGTAATATCTTTCCTTAGAAAAATATTGGCATTTATGCACAAAAAAAATGCTAATTTTCTCTTCTGAGCCAACTTTCACCTTGCATAAATTGTTAATTATGAAGATCTGGGATCTAAATTTTTGGTAATTTTATTTTTTAGCTTTGCTGACTTGAGCAGCAAAGCTGTTCAAATAGCTTAGTCCGGCATCCGTCCGTCCGCCCGTTAGCAGGGCACGTTTTGACACTGTAAGAGCTAGGAGGCTCATATATGGCCTGAATATACCTTGGGTGACCACAACCTAGCTCACCAAAAATTAGGTCACTGTGACTTATTTTACTGACTTTATCGGCCAAAGTTCGTTGTTTTGGAGGCAATTTACATGTATTCCCAATGGAGAGGATTTGGGCCTGTATTTCAGTGGCCTTTTTAAGTTACATTTACTTTGTGATATGATTTAATAGACTTTGACAAGACCTTTTGACCCACTTGACCTTATTTTCAAGGTCACAGGAGGGTTTTAAATCTTCAAACAAAGTCTTTATAGTGGCTTCTAGGTTGAAATAAAGCATGTAGTCACGGCAAATCGCCATGCGATGGCATTGGGGGTACTGTAAAAAGGCTTGCTGCTCAGGCAAGCCTCCAAGCTACAACAAGTAACCACATTCTGTCGCTTGTTGCGCTCTATGAATGGGCTGTCAGGGAAATCCAAGGTATCAAGTTCTTGTATGTCTCTAAGGAAGATGTGGCAGAAGCATCATAGGCCCAAGAAGAATGGTGCAAAGAAGGTGCCTGGCATTAGAAGCCATTACAGCTTCATATCTGATGGGGCCTAACCTGAGAATGTACAGGATCTCTGCAGATATTTCCATGACAAGTGAGACACTAGCACATTCTACTGCACATCATGATATCCAAGAATACAAGCCTGGTGCATATGTGGCAGCAGTCTATGACCAGGTCTGATGTATATAGGAAGTGTGCTAGAGATAGACGAAGACAAGGATGATCTACTCATCACTTTCATGAGACAAACACAGAATCCTTGCATGTACAAATGTCCCAGGCAGAAGGACAAGTGCTGGGTTCCTGTGGGCCATGTGCTGTGTTCGCTGCCACTTCCCAGTACAACTACAAGCAAACAGTACAAGTTCCAACAGATGGACACTGACAAAATCCGAGACAGTTTTAAGTTGTTCACAAGTGTGCATGGATGAACTCTTAGAAACACTACAAGTGTACAGATTGGCATTAATAATATATAATGTGACTTGTTTTGAACATAACTTCCAAAAAACTCTAGGTAATCATATTTTGCTGTGATAATTAATACATGTTGATCAATGATCCGGCTTGTACTGAATTTATCTTTGATAGCTAGATATGTCTGACTTGAAGTATGGCTAAACTATAAACATTTTTGTCTTGAACAAAACAATAGTGTTCCCTTTTTCAGAGGATTTCTAGCAGCTGGTTAATGTCAGACCCCGGGTCCAATTGTCTTGTTGTAACTTCAAAAGGGAGAGTATTACATCTTCCATTTTTTCACATATTATTACCAAGGCACATATTTTCAAGCACAAAAAAAACCTGAAATTGCTATAACGTGTCCCTTTTGAGAAGTTTGTATCCAATGACAAAAATAGCACTTCATTCTGGGTCCAACTTCAGGGGTTAATAAGTCAGTGAATATAGCCACTGGGGCCTTGAGCTTGTTTAATATGCTTAAGGAGTTTGCTGACAGTGTACATTAAAAATTTTAGGTCTCTATCATCACTAACCTAAGAGTAATGAAGAAATCAAAATCGTAAAAATACACTAGTGAATTTTCGTTTAGGTGATTTTTGCTTTTTCTATACCACCTGAGGACTAAACTGGACAAAATATGTAGACAGTGGTGGTTAAAATCAGGAGAGGACCAACTTTTCTGATAATAAAATCCATGTCATAGAAGTACTTTTTCTAGATGCACGAAGTTGCTCCAGAATTGAAGCATTCAAGAAGGAAATGACCCCTACTTCAAAAACAAGGCTGAATCTCAACAGTTAGCAATAATTAAGCTTAAATACTTGGCCTTAGTTCTACCAAGGCATGCTACTTGCAGTGTGCAAAGTTTAAGCAAAATCAAAAATTTGAGGTAGGAGGCTCTGGTTGAGTTGACATGGAATGACCCATTTGTTCTCTTTCTTGTGTTTTTTTTTTTTTTTTTTTCTTTTCTTTTTCCCCATAGAGAATGATGGGGCTCATGAATCAAATCGTCCTGCTCGGACACGCTTCATCAGAGACCCACCAAACTTCATGTGATACCTCAGGCCAACTCCCTCGATACACACATGCAATCAGTTCTGACCCACATTCATCTTTTTCCTTTCTTTTTACTCACCCCCCCATTCACTTCCAATCATTTTTCCTCCCTTTCAAATTCATGGTGTTTTGGGTGAAATACTTAGTTTCATGTCATGTTGTGCACTTCATGCTCTAAAATCTGTTTTAAATCATGCCCCACACTGTGAATTTACCCAGTTCCATGTAGATCATGTTTTGTTTTGTTTTTTAAAAAAAGGTTGCATGTGAAGTGTCATGATTTGAGGCATTTTAAATCAAGATTTTAGAGCACGCAGCCATACACACTACCCGCTCTCTCTCTGTTAATCTACCCAGAACCAGTACCATGTAGATCATGTTAAAGATGTTGCAGTGTGAGGTCTCATGTCTGAGCCAGTTTGTCGGTGACACTTTTGCCGCTTTTCCACTACAAACGCGGCTGAGTCGGGCTGAGCCGTGCCGTGCTGAGTCGAGCTGAGCGGGGCTGTTGGAGTTGCATTTCGACTACAACCGTGCTGAACCGTGCTGGCTGGAAGTGGGTGGACACATTGGGTGGAGTTAGCGAAAGTGGGTGGACGTCACGTGATGTCGTTAAGCAGCGCAAACAGTGACATCAGTGAGCTTTTAAGCGGTAGTCTCACAACCCGAATAGTAAACAATAAACATGGAGGACATGGAGTCGTTAGTGTTGCTGGTCTTGGTGCTGTGGCTTGTTGTCACCGACAACGCCAACAGATACTGGCAAGAGTGTATAGATGAGGCGAGGCGCATAAGGCTTCATAATTCTCGTAATTCGTAATTCTCCTTCTTCCGGGTTTACGGTGTTTACAGATCCCTGCGTGCTCGCGGGGCATGTGTGGGCATGTGAGGACACTCCTCCTCACCAATCAGTGCACAGGGGAGTGTCTGCTCACGCCCCCAGCCTCACTCGGCACGGTTTGGCTCGCTTCAGCCCCACTCCAAAACGGTGCGAGTTTTAGGGGCTAAGCAGGGCTGAAGCGAGCTGAGTCGTGCTGTTTTTTGGTAGTCGAAACGCGAGCCGTGTCGGGCTGAAGTGAGCTGAAAAAGGGTAGTGGAAAAGGGCCATAAGGCACAGCTGAGAAAGCACACTTTGCATTTTCTCTTCAGAGATACAGTCTAGTTCCAGCTTGTGCTTTCTTTTTAGCATTATTGTGGCATTTATATGCTACCCAATGAGGCATACTTATTTAAAAACTGAAATTCAGGAAAATACTTGCAAAACTATGATGTAAACAGAGAATATAAACAGCTTAGTTGCTCCAAGTGACTGCTACATGACATCATCGCATATGTCAAGCCCATCTGGCATTTTAAAGAAAATTCATTTTTTTCAAACCCTATTTGGTCTCCGGTAGCACGGTGGTGTAGTGGTTAGCACTGTCGCCTCACAGCAAGAAGGTCCTGGGTTCGAGCCAAGTGGCCGATGGGGGTTCTTTCTATCAGTACGTTTACATGCACATCCAAATCGAGCTACTGTCGGTAATCGAGCAAAGGGTCCCAGCAGGGGTGCCAGAGAAATCCAATCCTACATGCACAAGTGAAATCGGGCTATTGTGCAAGGTGCATTGTGCACCCGAGCCACACGTGGCGCTACACGCCCCATCGTGTTGGTACACTTCCGGTTGTCGTCATGAAGAAGAGCTATACTGTTGCCAGATACTGCTGACGTATTCCAGCCCAAAACATGTTCAAATCCGCCAAAAAGCACTTAAAACCCCCCAATCTGGCAACATTGGCAATTCTGTGTTCAAGCTGTTAGGCTTGCTCTAACAGACTGTATGGCTACAAACTGTCCGGCGCAGACCTCTGTTTTGTAAGACAACTTATTTTTCACAATTGTATATTTTTCTAAAGTCCATTTTTTGCTTACCATTTAACTTATGTCTTAATAAACACACAAAGTTCAATTGTTTTGTTTTTATTGACATTCTTCAGATGTTGGACATCTATACACACACACACACACACACACACACGTTGCTTGTTTTTATTAAATAAAGTTTATTTTTTGGAGCGTATCCAGCAGTGTGCAGACCTATTTTCTTTTATTGTCTAAATTTTAACAGTGCAAACAATGCCACAAAAAGAAAAAGATTCATGCCGTTGTCATGCCGACCGAGGCTGTTGTGTTTCCCGCTTGTGGTCTCATCACTCGTCACTTCCGGAAGGGGCAGTGCTACGTATTCGAGTAAGTAGCTCGAATACGTAGCTCAATAGGGTATACATGCACTAAGTAGCTGGGCAGAAATCGCATAATCTAGGTCGTGTAGCTTGATTCCAAGAAATCAAGTTCGGTTCAATTTCAGCCGAATTAAGGTGTATACATGGCATTTTGAACTTCGATTTCAGTCGAGCAACGGCAGAAATTCGATTTTCTCTATGTGCATGTAAACGCACTGAATCTGGAGTTTGCATGTTGTCCCCATGTCTGCGTGGGTGTCCTCCAGGTGCTCTGGTTTCCCCCCACAGTCCAAAGACATGCAGGTTAGGCTAATTGGTGGTTCTAAATTGACCGTAGGTGTGAGTGTGAATGGTTGTTTGTCTGTGTCAGCCCTGCAATGACCTGCCGGCTTGTCCAGGGTGTACCCCGCCTCTCGCTTGTAGTCAGCTGGGACAGGCTTCAGCTTGCCGGGACAGGCTTCAGCTTGCCGGGACAGGCTCCAGCTTGCCTGCACAGGATAAGCGGTTACGGATAATGGATGGATGGACTGTTTGGTCTCTGAAAATGAAAGTTTGATTTTTGAAATCTGTGACTACTTTTACTTAAAATAAGTTTGAGACTAAATCTGCTGGAGGATTCCTTTAAAGGCATGTTTTGGATACACAGGAAGAGTCATGCTACGTAAGTTTGGTAACCAACTGCAAAAAATATGGAAAAGCTTACGTCCAAAAATAACTGAAAAAAAGACACAAAATATAAAGAAAAATAATTCTCACAGGGCGGCACAGTGGTGTAGTGGTTAGCGCTGTCGCCTCACAGTGAGAAGGTCCGGGTTCGAGCCCCGTGGCCGGCGAGGGCCTTTCTGTGCGGAGTTTGCATGTTCTCCCTGTGTCCGCGTGGGTTTCCTCCGGGTGCTCCGGTTTCCCCCACGGTCCAAAGACGTGCAGGTTAGGTTAACTGGTGACTCTAAATTGACCATAGGTATGAATGTGAGTGTGAATGGTTGTCTGTGTCTATGTGTCAGCCCTGTGATGACCTGGCGACTTGTCAAGGGTGTACCCCGCCTTTCGCCCGTAGTCAGCTGGGATAGGCTCCTGCTTGCCTGCGACCCTGTAGAACAGGATAAAGCGGCTAGAGATAATGCGATGAGATGAGAGAATTCTCACAATTTGAATAAATTCCAAAAAAAAAAAATGCATTTAAAAAGACCAGATGAAAAATTTAAAAATAAAATCAGCTTCTTCAAATCAGTTTATTGCTATTTAAAAAATGTTAGGAAAATCCAAACCATATTAATCCATATTAGAAAAGTATATTTTGACATCGTTTATCATGATATTGATATGATGATGTATTTCCCAGCACTGTTGAGAACATTGGTGATCTATGATTAGTTGTTGGAAAACATGGTGGTCAGTGATCATTCTCCAAAACCAATGTTGATCAGTATTTGAGAACTTTGGTGACTTGTTGAGGACAATGATCGGTGGTGATTGGTCAGTGGGAACAGTGGCAGTGTTCTGTGCCATGCCTCGCCCCCCAGAACTTTCCAAGCGCCCGGCATCACAGACTGAAAGTGTGCCCTAATGAGTATTGTTGACTTGCAATGAAAGTAATGCATGTTGACCAATCACAACACACTATTAGTGCGGGGTCATAGACATGGTCTGTTGAACACAAGATCTGTCACTAGTCTTGCCCCCCCCCCACACCCACACACACCCACACCCGAATCCAGGCATTAAGGGGTTCTAAAAAGGTTGCTAGTCGACCATACTGTTGACAAGTTATCCTATTCCTATTTCTCAATTTGAATAGGGACTTCAGTAATTAGGGTGCAACTTTATTTTAAGTCCTTGAAAGCTTTTGCTTTTCCTAATAAAATAATGGTTTCTTCTTTACAGCTTTGACTTCCTCTGCATGCCCCTCTTCCATCCTCGTTTCCGAAGAGAGTATGAACTGGACCCTGCCAAGGCCAGACCTGGAGCTCAAACCCGCTCTGATCTGCTGCTGTGTGGACGTGGTAAGAAGTTGCTCATTTACCATTTTACATTTTTTGCATATATGGCTAAAATTGTATTGCTCAAAGAAAAACACTGTACAACATAGTTTCGCTTGATACTGTATGTTTTGTAGCGATGGTTTGCCGCTGCAAAATTATTGCACCCACTGCTTCAAAACTTTATGAAATGTCATGAAGTTGTAATTGCACAACTTGGCAGAGGGCTTTTAATTTGAAACGATGGCTACAGGAAGTGGAGACGCCTGGCTGAGATGAGGGCGAGATAGAAGAGATTTAACTAGCTAACTAGTTAAGTTAGATAGATTTTACTGTTTAAATAAATATTAAGTGTATTAATGTTCATGGCATTATTATTATTATTATTATTATTATTATTATTAATAATGCCACCTTTATATTGTGCTTTTCAAGACAGGTGGCACAGTGCCATCATGATGATAAACATTAAGAAACAAAAATAATGTGCAAATTACAAATGGCAATTACATTCAAATAAAAGGAAAAAAAACTAAGATATAAAGATGGGATGTTACAACTGAGAGTAAATGAATGTAAATGTGGAGACCTAAAAAAAAAACCATAGCATTTACAAATGCTGAACGATAAAACATGTGTTTTTAATCAAGTCTTAAAAATAGTTATGGAGTCAGCTGACCTAATGCTTGAAAGTAAGCTGTTCCAAAGTCTAGGAGCCGTCATAGAAGAAGCTTTATCTATCACCTTTTGGTTTTTTTTTTTTGTCTGGACTTTGGAATATGAAGTCAACCTTGGTAGGAATCTCACTGTTTTGATAGGAGACTAATAATTCAGCCTGATACTTTGGATCTAAACCACGTAAAATTAAAAAAATTTTACTGATTACTTTTAATGTCAATTCTGAACTTGACTGGTAGCCAGTAAAGTGAAGCAAAAATTGGGGGTAATATGCTCACGGACCCTTGATCTTGTAAGTTGTCTGCTGCAGCATTTTGTACCAACAGGAGATGAGCAATGGAAGGAGCTGTTCAGTGTAGTAAATAAAGCATTACAATAGTTCAGGCAAGAAGTAATAACATGTTCTGTCTCTTTAATGGATAAAAATGTTCAAACCTTTTGCAACATTTGTTTGTAAAATCTCAATTGATACAAGTGTTGCCAGGCAAAACAAACCTCGCCCAGCAGTCTGGCCTATTCACCTTACAAGGCGAATCCGTGACCTTCAGCTTGACATTTCAAGGTTAACATTCATGGTGCTAAATGAAAGCCCATATGGGACTACCTATATGTTGATAATGGTAATATTTCTCCATCATCAGCTGTCCTATGAAAATCCATGACCTTGAGTTTGACATTTCAAGGTCAAAGGTCATGGTGGCAACTGAAAGCCCATATGGCTTTGGGTGTCAATAATATTAAGTATCTATCTTGAACCGTTTCACAGTTATGAGTCTCTGAAGATCCGTGACCTTGCATATGACCTTTCAAGGTAAAAGGTCATGGTGCCAAATGAAAGCCCATATATGACTTCCTATATGTCGAGAATATTAAGTATCTCTCTATCTTGAACCATTTCCCAGTTATGAGCCTCTGAAAACCTGTGACTTTGACCCCCAACCATGAAGAAAACTGAGAGATACCTCATCATGTAGCATATCAATGCAAGCAGAATTGAAAGATGAACATTTTGGATTTGGTTTGAAGTAAATATGATGAATATGAAGGAAGATATTGCCAAAAAAATGATTTTTACCTTTTTGGTGACCTTGCCGGATGACCCTCAAAATTTTGGAGGCTCTATTTGAGACCAATGCCCAGCTATCCTGAAAGTTTCATGAAGATTGGTCCAGCCATTTTCCCATAATGTTGGTAACAAAGAAACCCCACTGAAAAGAATGCCTTGCCCCCTGGTGGACTTTGTCCTGGGCGAGGTAAAAATCGCAATTGTACCAGTTTATTAACATGAGTTTCAAAGTTTAAGCTGGAGTCAAAGAATTATTAGTCCCCTTAAAGGTAGACTGCCTTTTGGATTTTTCAAGTTTAGAATTTTCCCTGACACCCAATTATTTTTGTTTAGTGGACTGAAAGCTACTGAATTTGAATCACAGACTTCCAGTTTTATTATTATTTTTAAATAGAACAATTAATGAATTTAGGGCCACGTGGCCCTAAATTCTCTATTTTTGCCTGCTTAAATATGACACAATTCAAGATACTATGTCATGCATCACATGGTGGGCTTTCCCCATTCACACAAGGCTTTGTGGGATACAAATTTGAAACAGGAGAGAAAAATGGAGGTTGTGAGTGTGCAAAAGAAGTTATGTTGCGAAGGAAAGGAAACGCAGGACCAAACGAATAAATATCGGTGGTCAGCGAGCATCTTGGTGTGATCAGCTGTTCGTTTAGCGAGAAAATTATGTAACTGTCAGTGCATGCTCAAAGGTAAAGCTGCACATACACACACTGACTTCCTCTGTCTGCTTGACTGTGCAAAGTGAGTGATTTTATGCACATTATTTGGTAGGTAATCCCCTCAAATTAAATAACTTCTCTGCCATAGAATAGCCTGATATTTTGTGAAGGTATCAATGCGCTGTCGAAGCGCGCAGAAGGTGTTAGTACGCCTGTCATTATAGTGCAGACTTTCCATAGCATAGAAAATCGTCACGTTTCAATTTGTGTAACTGAACTTTGTTTCATGTCACTGGTCATATAAACCTATGTAAACAGGAAAAACGTGGAAGAGTTTGGTCGCATCTAACTACAGCCCCCAAAAATACCGTTGGCCTAGCTACATCGCTAACAGGAGTAACAGCGTGTCTGACTGACTGGGAGGTCGCGCAAAGCTCGGAGAGGTACGGATCAGCTCGTCTCAATTCAGAAAAGAACATATTTCATTATGGAAGTACGGTGGACTGTTCCTTTAATATTCTGTTTTGTTGGTGTTAAGCTGAAGAAAGTTTTAGGACTTCCAATTTCAAACATCATTAACACAGGTTAAAAGAATTGATATGTATTGATATGCATATGATATGTAATGATATGCATTATTGGCATCCAGAGACAGGTAGAGCTGTAAATCATTAGGGTAACAGTGGAAGTTAATGTCATATCCCCAGATGACATGTCCAAGAGGGTGCATACACAGGGAGAATAATATCGGACCTAAAATTGGGTCTTGAGGTACCCCACATGTAAGCGTGGAGGAGGAAACCTCCTTACCAAAAGCAACAGCATTGCTATGACTTTCTCTGACACTTTAGATAGAAATGGAAGTTTGGACATGGACCTATAATTATTTGGGTCAGACTGGTAAAGGCTAGGTTTCTTGAGCAAGGGCTGTACCACAGCAGTTTTAAAATAGTCAGGAACCACACCAGTGGCCAAGGAACTATTCAGAATAGATGAGAGAGTTGGGGCTATGCCACTAACTACTTTGAGTAGTGTAATGGGTATGATGTTGACAGGACTAGACACTGGTTTATATGCAATAGTTCAATGAGCTTGTGTTCAGAAATAAGCCTAAATGAACAAAAGACCCTTTCTACACATTGTACCTCATTGTAAGACTGAGAATGCACAATAGAAATCTTGATTTTGTAAACTTCACTACTTAAAATTTTTTTTTTTTAAATCTACAAGCAAGCGCTAGAAGCTGCTGTTTGTTGAACAGATTAATAAGGTCATTAATAGTCTGAAACACATGCTGAGGATTGTGCCTTTTGGCATAAGTTGTGAGAAATAAGCTGCCTTGGGGCAATTCCATGTAAATGTCAACCTCACCATGCAAAAATAAAGCAACATGTAATACATCAAAACCACTCCCAGAGATATCACCTAGGCCTGTATTTTACAGATGTGAATAAGTTGAACCAATTTGTAACCAACCTAATATGTCACTGTCAGTCTTTCTTTCTTATAATGTAAAACCCAAGCTAAAATCAACTTTGATCATGTACAATTCTATATTATTGCCACAAGCCACAGAAATGTATGCTAAAATCCAAAAAACAGCAAAACAATAGCCATCCTAAATATTATTTAAGAACTTTGATAGTTTTAGCTGATATTTAGAGAGTTTTTCAAAGGGTTATGGTGGTTAAATTGCTGATTTTCTAAACATATGCCATGTCTATTTCAGATGCGTCACATCCATAACGGAATTATGTCACATCCATAACGCTGATTTTTTTCTTCCTAGATTCTGCTTGAAATAGAAAATATTTTAAACAAAGGCTTTTTTTATTTTCAGCTAAGACTCCTTTATTAAATGCATGCCTGCATTTGGATATTATGTTTGCAATTTCACAGAGTTTGATGAATATGTGTAGTCACCCTGGAAATGGGGTATTTTTTCCGTCACATCCATAACGCATGTCTTTTTTGGCATTTTCTAGAGTTCTAAATGTACTATGGGAATTCTTTTTTTCCCATGACTTCTCCAATATGAGAGGTCTTAAAAATATACAACAAATTTTAAAATACTGGAAAGGAATAAAAATTAACTAGGTCAGTTGTTGCCATTTTGAGTCCAAATGTCACATCCATAACGCTGGAATTGCTCCTTGGCAGTCTTAACAGCTGTATTGTAAGAAATTAAAAGATCCTTTAAGTGTTCAAAGTGCATGGTCAGTTAAGTAGCTTTCCAAACTCTTTCAGCCCTCCTACATTTTCTCCTCAGCACATGGATCTGTTCACTAATCCAAGGGGATCTCATGCGATCTGTCCCTGACTTGGTTCATAAAGGGGGCAACAGTATCAAAAATCAAAACGTGTAACTTTTTGAATTCATCTGCCAGCGGTGGAGTGTCAGCTGATTCGATAGCTATCAGGCTAGAGTGAGATGTAGAAAAGGCAGAAGAAAATTTTTCGGCAGTGTCTGCATTTACAATATGTAAACAACGTTTAAGTTATGATGCTCTGATCAAATATAACCTTAGTATTGATATCTGTAAACTAGATGTAAACACTAGATCCAAGGTGTGGCCACAATTGTGTGTTGGGGCCCTTTACATGCTGCATCAAGTTAAAGAACTGAGTAATATTTACAAATTCTATGACCGTAGGATCAGTTAAAACATTGGTATGTACATTAAAATCCCCAGTAGTAATGATTTTATTACAATGTAAGACAATGTCAGAGAGTAAGTTGGCGAATTCAGACAAAAAGAGACTGACCTTAGAACTGGGAAGCCGATAGATTAAAGGAGAACTGAAGTCATTTTTAAACTTGCTTTATTACTTAACGTGTTATTCAACTACGTTTTCGGTTTTAGTAACCTTATATCGTGATTCGTATTGGCAACTAATTGCAATTAAATATTATATTTATCGGCCTATTCGGGTTTTAGCCATGTTGAATTTAGTTCATTTGGTCCATGGCAGGCGTCGCTTATCCGCGCAATTTTCACGAGACTTGTGCGAGACTTTGAAACACGAAGTGTCAGCCAGGTGTCCGTGCCGCCATTTTGAAAACTGGTTTCCAAACAAAATATTACACAAAAACGATTTTAAATGACGATTACTGCCTACTTTTTTTTTTTCAAACTTTCCTGATTGCTATCAAAACAAACAAAACTTCTGGCTTGATTACATCAGCATTCGAAAGCGTGCGTCTTTTGACGATGTTGGCAGATGTGGGTCACTTTGATTTCCGCTGTATGTTTTACTTCTGTCCTACGATGTCTCGCACAGGTCTCAATGAATCTCGTTTGCGGCCATTGCTTTGACACACGGACTGATGTATTACAGAGCATATTTCAAACACTCATAACTTGCTATAGCAGTGACAAAATAGCTATCAAAATGCATTCCTATATTTAATAAAATGAGAAATAGAATTTTGATGATCGGCTAAAATTTGCTTTGGGTACCAATTTGGTGGTCAGTTTTACAAGAAAATGAAAGTCAACTTAGATGCATCAAACTATGTTTAAAATATTGTTTAATGTTCTCCAAAATATAGACAATAAATTTTAAGACCACATGAGCTCAACATTTCGAAAAATGTCAATGATTTTAGCACATATGATCTATATTTTGTTGGTGGATGGATGTGACAAAATGGAGATATACTTAAATGGAATTAGTATACATTGCAATATGCATGTGAAAGATGTATAGCAATGTGCGAAATAGCTAGAACATTTACACTGTAATACGATCATATCTGTAGAAAGACTTTATTCAATAAATTCATCAAAGAAATCAGCACACAAACACACAGTTCAAAAAGACTGCAACGAAAAACTTTGTACATTTTGTATTAAGGTGCTTACAGTACTTTTAGAATGAAATTGAGCTCTGTGCTAGGTATCATTGGATAATAACAAGAAACTATATTTAGGGAAGCCATCTACATTGTTTTGAATACTTTTTTTTTTTAATATGATTTTTGAAAGATTTTTTTCACATTCATTTAGTTGTTTCTATGCTTTTGTTACTGCATTCTGTCTGTTTCTCTCCGTTGCTCTAACTGTGATTTCGTAAGTTGCTTTTGACATTCTTTTTGTTTCCTTGCTCTTGTCTTTTCTTTTAATACTTTGATATTGTTGGCAGTTATTTTCATTCTCTACCTTGCTTTCTTTTTAGCCGCTTTACGTCGTTTCTCCTCTATTTTTCCCATAATTTAGACTTTAGTCACATTCTGTAATAAAAATCTTTTCGAGATAAGAAATAAGTATACCAGTGTTCTTCTAATTATCAATGACTGACATTTTTCCTTACACAGATATTTTAATTGGCTTAAAATTGGTGGACGCACCTGACAGATTAATTGACTAAACCATCAGATAGTAAAAGTACCACATATTCTCTCTTTCATGCATGAAAATTGTAAAAGATACTAGATGTATCATTTATAATTTACCATTAACACACAATTCCTTTAGGTATTAATTTCTATTGAATTTTTACCTACAATAACGCCATCACTATAAACTGGCAGAAAGCAAATTCAATATTCTATTTGCATAATACAGTACATGTAATCAATAGTTTGAGAATATTGTTGACATTTTTTATGAACAGGCACTGTATTTGACTAATTATTTGAAAATCTTCAACTGAACTATAAAGGACATTGAAAGAAATTATAAAAATTGGTGGACGGAAGTGACAATGGATGATTATTCTATTACACGTCAAATACGTTATAACCACCATTACAATATTAGTAATAACTAAATACAGTAGGTATAAGTTTGTCCTTAAGTACAAATATTAATGCAGTAAATCCAAAATTTAAAAAAAATTTATAGGTATCAAATTATTTAAAATGACATTCCTGTTCCCACTAGCTTCGGTCTAACATGTGAAACTCAACAGGGAAAAGGATGCTGAGTAGAGAGAGCAGCAGAGGAAAGTTGTGTATTAAATCTATGGGGTCGCTGACACATCTACCTCCTAGGACAGAAGAGGGAGCTGCAACACCAGGGGCTAATGTAATGTAACCGGGGTGACCGCTGGCATTCTGTGCATGTGCACCACCTAGGTAAAACAAAACCCTTTACCCCTGCTGCTGAAAAGGAGGAAACACAATATGACTGCTCAACATGTATGATGGAAACCCATCCATCCTCTCCTGCGGTTGCCTATTTAAAAAAATTATCGAGAGAAAATCAAGTCTTAAAGCAATTTGAGGATACACCACAGATCATCACTGAAATGCTCAACAACTTTCGTTGAGGGCATAAGTTTTGAAATGAATTTTTTTTCTTTTTTTGGTCCACCTGCCACTGTAGCTGGTGGATTCCGCAATCTACATCCTTTTATTTTATTTCGTTATTTTTATGCTTCCGCCACCGTAAGGTGCAGGAGGCATTGTTATCGGGTTGTCCGTCCGTCCGTGCGTCCGTCCCGAAACCTTGTGAACGCGATATCTCAAAGGCTAATGAAAGGAATTTCACCAAACTTTCACCATTTGTGCGCTTTGGGACAAACGTGAACTGATTAGATTTTGAGATCAAAAGGTCGAAGGTCAAGGTCACTGTGAGGTCAAATGTCTGTCCGAAAACCTTGTGAACACAATGTCTCCAAGGCTGATACAAGTAATTTCACCAGGTCAAGATTACTGTGAGGTCAAATGTCCATCCCCAAATCAACAACTTAATAAGGCGTGTAGTCTACCGGGCGGAGGCATCCCCATCGACGCCGTTGGCGTCGAGTTCTATCTAGTTTATTTATTTATTTATTTTAACCAGCCACTTTGTTTTAACTACAGTTGTGTAACTGCATATGAAAAATAATACAGTAAGATCTGCAATATTCAAGCATGATGATTGAGGTTAATAGGGTTTTTTATTTCATAAGGTATAAACTCTGAAGGACTGACTCTCTGTCTCATGCACACACAACTGTGAATTGATGCAAGTTATATTTAAGGAGTTAGGCAGATTAAACAAACAAAAACCTATCTAACCATTCATGAGACTCTCCATTTTTGGCTTTTCTCCACTTCTGATTTAAAAAAGAAAAAAAAAAAAAAAGTTTTTTGACCTCTTTGGCCTGTGTCTCCTGAGGGTTTTCTCTGCTGACCCCTAATGGTTTTGTTTCTCTGCAGACCCCTCATGTTTTTGTTTGTTTGCTGCAACATTAGCGTAGGCTGCTTGACCTGAGGTAATTCTTTTTAACTGTCGGTCAAGGTAGTGCTTTATGCTCAAGTTGCCACATTGAATCTCCTTGTTAAATTGTCTGAGTGAAACAAGCAGTCTGCAATGTGAAATATTTCAAATTGATCTGTTACAATTGTATTATTTGTTTGTATGTACTACTTTTATTTACCTGCCATCATGGCTGGTAGGGTAGGTTGAGCAAATTCACTGGCCACTACACACAATCATCCCCATTTGGTGGGTGCTTAATTTCCTCAAGGGCATACTACAATAATCATAGACTGTATTAATGCATTTAACTAACTAGCTAGCTAGCATTTTTATCATTTGGTCATAAACATTGCTGTATTATCATTATTAAGCTGTGTGTGTGTACATGTAAAACTAGACTGGAACACTCTTATTGTGGGGAAGCTCTCACCATGGATAGATGCCGACTCCGAACTGACTACAGAGCGCAGGAACTCCGAGGCAGTAAGTTAGGATGTGTTCAGGCTGTCAGTTCAAATCCGAATTATGTGCGTATCCAATAGGCATCCGATCATATGTAGCAAGTCTGAAAAGCTAAAAATCACAAGATCAGATTTTAATTCGTATGTGGTTTGAATTACATTTTTTGCAAATCTGTTTAGGTCTGACTGCTCTGATCAGACTTCAGTTAGGACACCCCCACCCCCCCACCCCGGTCTGTGATTTTTGATGCCATGTAAAGCTTACATTACACCTTCTGGAAACATGCTAGTTTGGTGGTGTACAAAATAAAGCAGGGCAGGAAAGCCTCCTCCATCTTTGTCTCCTGTTATTTTTATAAAAAATACACATTGGCATTGTGGTAAATAAGCAAGCCCATTTCATTACTCTCCATTGTGGCTTGTCTGTCCACTACTTTGACACTTGGGTGCAGTGTCATTACTGTAGCAACCAATGTAAAGAAGACTGAAACTGAGGCTTGCCAAATGAACACACAGACCAGGTCTGATCACTTGTAGTATATAATGTGGACAATCGATCAGGCAGATTGGATTCAGATTGGATATGCAAAAAAAAAATTTGATTTGGACTGACAGGATGAACATGGCCTTAGAACTCATCTTTGTTTCTGCAACAGCTGGTGATTGAACAACAAACTAATCTAATGCTTTAGATTAAAAGATCATCATATGCTGCAGTTGACATGGGCTAAAAAATAAAGCTTAATGTGCTTATTTTGTAGAGAAGCTTTTTGGACTCAGAATTCAAATAGAAATACAGGTTTTAATTGGCAATTTGGTTATGTAATTTGAATGTTTTTTGCAATTGACAGTTTAATATGCAAAGTGGCAATGCAATTATCACCTCAGTTTGAATTATTTTGAATGAAAATTTAATGAATCACTGTGGATTTTTGACCTCTTTTCTAATGGTAATAGATCAATAGTGAGACAGCTCCGGAGTCTATCACATTGCATGTCACCACACTCTTTTGGTGTTAAAATTCAATTGAGAATACAAATGTGGCCATCCTCTTATCAAGGCAGGCTTTCAGTTAAAACGTCACTTCCTCATTCAGTGACCTTGATCAAAATGAATTCATTCCATCCAGTTCATCCAAGTGTCGTGAAATCGGCAGCGCAACTTCTCTGAGAGGCTGCAGAGGCTCTTGAGGAACAGAATAGATTAGGGACAAAAGGCTGAAATTTACTTTGACGGACACAGCTACACACGCCACTGATGTGTGCTGTGGAAGTATACTTTGGGCCTTGCTTGTGTCGGATGCTGGGACATCGGCTCATGGAGCAAGTAGGACGTGTGTGTGTGTGTGTGGGGGGGGGGGGGGTTAAGATTGTTTCAGGTAGCCTATAGCTATGCTGCCTGAAGAATAGCGCACACCCCAATAATTGAGGTTCAGAAATTTGCACATTCATTGTACCAAAATCTGTTTATATAAGATATTAAAGTCTGTTGAAGTGAAGTGCTGCCAGTGAACAAATCCATGAACAAGGAAGTGAGGTCCAAGCTGAAGACCCATCTTGAGAGGACTGTCAGATTACATTCTCAATAGAATTTTGACACAAAAAGAATGTGGTGACATGCAATAGACTAGGGCACTATTTCGCTGATTATGCATTGTCATTAGAATGAAGAGGCCAAAAAAACCGCAATTTGCTTTAATTTTTAATCAAAATAATTCAAACTGAATTGATGATTGAATTGCCAATTGCAAAATTTTTCAATTTATATGACCAAATTGCACATTGAATTGCCCATTACAACATGCCTTTTCATTTGAATAACGAGTCCAAAGAACTTCCATACTTTTTGTAACTAATTTTTAATGATTGAGAGTTCATGGAGAACAGTTTTAGGAATTCTGCTTAAGCTGAAAG
This sequence comes from Neoarius graeffei, assembly GCF_027579695.1. Taxonomy (NCBI): domain Eukaryota; kingdom Metazoa; phylum Chordata; class Actinopteri; order Siluriformes; family Ariidae; genus Neoarius; species Neoarius graeffei. Next base: position 15,939,160 of record NC_083569.1, read on the forward strand.
TAGCATGGGTGCTTTTTGTCAGTTTGTTTGAATCTACTCACCATTCACATTTAATTCTCCATCCTTGCAGGCACTGGTACAGGAGCTGAATTTCTGTGCTTACCTGGGTTTACCTGCCTTCATGATTCCACTGAGGGGTGCACAGTGTGCCAACTTGGCACGCGTCCTGCTAAACCACTTACATACTGGACACCATTCTTCCATGGTGAACATGCAACTATTTAGTATCAAAATTATCGTTCTTTAAACCTACAGGTTAATTTAATAGGTGTACAGCACAACAGGATGTGGTGTTCAAGAAAATGATTAACGCTGAGGTGGTGTGATGCAGCCCAGCATGAAAGCTGTGTTGCTGTTACCACTACAAAGTTGATTGTTTTCTTTAACCCTGTGTCGTGAAGTGACCAGGCAAACTTCACATCCTTTATGGCATTTCTCATCAACAGTAAGGTGGCACGGTTAGCAAAACTGATAGAATTTTCAGACACTTGGATACCCTTAAAGAGGAAATGAAGTCATTTTTAAACTTGCTTTATTTCTTAATTAACGTGTTATTACTTTTTTTGGTTTTAGTAACCTTATCATGACTCGTATTGGCAACTAATTGCAATTAAGTATTATACTTATCGGCCTATTCGGTTTTTAGCCATGTTGAATGTAGTTGGTTTGGTCCACGGCAGGCGTCACTTATCCGCGCGATCTTCACGAGACTTGTGCGAGACTTTGAAATGTGAAGTGTCAGTGCTTACATTTTGAAAACTGTTTTCCAAACAAAATATTGCACAAAACGGAGTTTAAATGACAATTACTGCCTACTTTTTTCAAACTTTCCTAATTGCTATCAAAACAAACAAAACTTCTGGCTTGATTACATCAGCATTCGAAAGGGGGCACGCGCGTCTTTTGACTACCCGTGTCCGAAATCGCTCCCTACTCACTATATAGGGCACTATATGGTGGGGATGCCATTTTGTAGTGCTGTCCAAAACCTTAATGAGAATTATTTACACCCTATATAGTACACTCAAAGTATCCCAAAATGCATCACGAAAAGTAGTGTCCAATGATGGTCACTAGCCAAAGCAATATATCCCATCATGCATTGCAGTCGCACTGAAAGAAATCAAATTAAAAGTCTCAAATTTGATTTAATAAAAGGCAGTGGCAAAGAAGAAAGTATTCAGCCTTGATTTAAAAAAAACTGAAAGATGCAGGTACTTTGTATTGATTAATGTGGGAAATATGCTCAGTATAATATGGATTTATCACAAAAATACATGCATGTATTTATTATTTTGAAAACCCACCAGCCGACTGATCTAACATGTTTTAATTGTGCGACAGTAATGACGTAAATACCAGCGTGACGGACTAGTGTCCGAAAGCATTTTTTCATTTTACCAGTGAGCTCACTATATAGTTCTCTGTATAGTAATTCCCTATGTAGAGCGTAGTGAATGAGTGAGTGATTTTGGAAACAGGGAACGTTGGCAGATGTTGGTCACTGTACGTTTTACTTCCGTCCTACGATGTCTCGCACAGGTCTCAACGAATCTCGTTTACGGCTATTGATTTGACCTGTGGACTGATGTAGCATGTTTCAAACACTCATAACTTGCTATAGCAGTGACAAAATAGCTATCAAAAATGCATATTTAATAAAATGAGTAATAGAATTTTGATAAATTTGCCTTCAGTTCTCCTTTAAAATATGGTTAGCATTTATTTAATGGTGCCATGTGTGCTATTGTGGTATTTTCAGTTAACATTTGTAAAATTACAGATATAATACCCATTTGTATTGCTTTTATCCACAATGCTGTTTTTCATGGTGTTTCAGTTTTGGATCCGAGTTCCCCTGTTAGCACCTGAAGACACTCGTGAAGACCTCATTGAAAATGAGCCAAGTAAACAAATAGATGATGCTGATAATGAAGAGAGAACCTGGGGCTGGTGAGAAAATGTTATATGGTAGCATTTCAAATAGGGATGAACAGTTCAGTTGTATTGAGTAGTGACATTTTTTTAAGTTATTGATATTTAAACTGGAATTTCAGTCATTTAACACTTCTTCTTTTTTTTTTTTTTTAGCACATTTAGAGTATGTGGTGCATTAAATGTTTTGAAATATGGCTCAGTAAAGGTACTCTGTAAATAAAAATTTAAAACATAAAAAAATTAACCAGAATCATCAGTAGAATATGAAGAAATGGCAGCTTTGACATTGTCAGACATCTATGTATTGTGCTGCAGAGATATTTCCTGAAGTTAGCATGCCCCAGGACAAGACACCATCAATCTCATTATATGACTTTGTACCTCAAGGGGGGGGGGGGAATTGAGTCACTGTATTGTGCAGTCTGTGAGAAGTTGCACGTGATGTGAACACACTTCTCGAGAAGTGAAAAACTTCTGAATCGCAGTGCCAAGTAATGTTACTGTGCAGTTTGTACAAATACCAGTTAAAGTGGATTACAGACCCTGATCTTGTTTTTGGACAGTGTGTGTACACTTGAGTTTAAAAGTTACAAATCGTGTAACTCTTCAGTAGTTTTGCAGTGGCTGTGTGGAAGATCCACCAGTGCTAATTCACAAGCCAACTTTGCAAAAATATGCGTAACTAAAACGAAATTGAATTGCAGGTAAAATCAGCTTGATCTTTTGTTTTTTCACCCTTGAGACAATAATATGGACAGTGTGTCCATACAGCATATTTTTCTGGCAGAAAAGTCTCGATAGGGTGCTGAAGAGCGCTTCATCAAAAAAGGTGCTCCCATACTGTATCTTGGTTTTGTTTCTGTGACAGGAATATTTTGAAACTTGTCAGTACACTAACCACTATATTGATTGGTTGCCTGAAAAGGAGCAGCTCAAAGAGCGTTTTCTCTCGGTGACCACCTGTCACAGCGTACGTTGTGTTCTCACTGGGAACAGGTGTGTGTGTGTGTGTGGACACTGGAACTCGGAACAAAATGCGATTTAAAAACGAGTAAGGATTCAAGTTCAAAATATATTTTTGGGCCATTTACAATATTTTGGCATTTGGGTGTGCTCATTTTCATATAGTGTACTGAAAGGGTTATTTGTGTAATGTTTTTACATGGTTACCATTATAATGACTTGTATATTGAAGGGTGTAGAATAGGTTTATTTAAAGGATTAGATGGGGGGGATTGATTTCTGTAAAATGTGTGCAATGTTTTTATAGCTTGCCGAATTTTTAATAGCTAACCAGAAACTAAGTTTACCAGATGAATTTATGCATGAACAAGCAGCATGTTGGGCAAGACCATTCCCCTGTATTCATCTAGCTCAAAAACATATTTAAATATGTTCTTATCTATGATAATTCTTAAGGTCATGACAGGTATGACAACTTGCACAAGCCACCAAGATGACAAGCAAGCATGATTTATTTACATTTATTTTAAATTGAGCAATACTTGGTGACATTTAAACGTACATATAAAGCTTATATTTGTAAAGAACAGATAGAAAAATGATAAAACACATTGACAGATCAGGTTATCCAATCTCATTTAATTGAGAACACGGATTTCTTTTATGTTGTCTGTAAACTTGGGGGGGGGGGTCATGCTTACCAAACATTGATGGTCCTATCTGACAGAGTGATCACAAATTCTCCATCACATATTTTCATTTTTGGTAACCACTATCTGTGTTTAAACACTTATTTTCATAATGCAATCTACGACAAGGATCAGCAAACCAATATGGTGTCTAATTGTGCCAGAAGTAAACAGCTTGTTTTTATCTATGGCTGTGCAATACCTGAAAAACTAAAACCAAGATGAAAACGAAATAAAAATAAACTAAAGCTAGTGAATTCCTCAGAATAAAACTACTTGTGCACTTGTAAAACTAACCAATGAACCAACTGAAATAAAAAAAAAAAAAGCAAATTGAATAGAATAAAAACTAATGAAAATTTAAAAGCTATAATAACTCTGATGTGAAGATAAGACAGCAATGTTCTCTTGACCAGCCGGTCAAGAGAACATTGCTATCTTGTCTTCACATCAGCAGTTTTGTCTTTTTTTTTTTTTTTTTTTTTTTTGTATTCTTGCCCTGCTGTTAGTATTCTGGTGCCCCCATTTGTTTGAAATGTGGAGTATGAATTCGCCAGGTGGCCAAATTCTTACATATAGCACCTTCTAATTAAAACTATGCCAGACAAGGGCATACATTAAAACTCTAGGCTTGATATCATTTACTTAATTGTATGAAAATCAGATATGTAGATCTTAGAATAAGACCAGTACAAGAACCAGTATCCTCCATATGTATAAAATTTTCTACTTTAAATATTATTAACTTCATTTCCAGAGAAGTTGGGATATTTTGCAAAATGTAGTCAAAACAAAAATGTGTGCTTTGCAGGGTTCCCACGTGTCCTGGAAAACCTGAAAAGTAGTTGACCAATTTTTCAGTCATGGAAAATGAGGGGGGAAAAAATAAAATGTCCTGGAAGGTTTTGTGTTGTCTTGGAAAGTTATTTCCGCAAACCGATAACATTGCCATTTGAAAGGCCTAAGGTCATATTAATGGTTGAATGTAGTGATGGTCCATCTGAAGCTGGAAAAAATTTCCTTTTTTCACATGCTCAGGATGGAACACTGATGTGAACCAAACAAATTGACGCCTCGTCAGTCACTGATCACATGGTTTTATGCTAAACGATGCATGTCTCAAAGTGGGGCTTTGCCTGTCACGCTCCATTATACTGGTGATGTGCTTCAGAGCCTCATTTGGCCATCATGAGTCGAATGGTAGTTTATGAATGAGAGTATTTTGATTAAGCTAGTCTGTTATGTTGCGGCAGTGCTCGTGAACACAACACCAAATCATTTCACGTCAGCACATGCGGCCTGGATGCATTACAATGTGATTGCCCGAAACTCTGATTAATGTAAGTTACATTATCCTTCGAATGTAGATATTACATTACAGGCATTTAGCAGAGACTCTTATCCAGAGCCTGGGGAGGAGTTGGAGGTTAGGTTCCTTGTTCAAGGGCACTTCATTCTCTGTTGGTCTAGGGAATCAAACCAGCAACCTTTTGGTCCCAAAGCTGCTTCTTTTGGCCATTAATCACTGCTGGCCGGTAACTGCGGTAATTCTTATTAAAGGGGAACAGAGGGCAATATATAGAGTAAATATAACAAAACGCACATTAACGAACCTTATTCAAGACTTACAAAAGTTTTTTGTTCTAAGGTTGGAAAGTTATAGTGTTTTGAAAGTAGCTCGAGCAAACTATTTCCGCAGTTTGAACAGCCCGCCATGATATTAATTTTATCCAATCAGAATGCACGTTCATTTTCTCTGCGTAACACTCATGACGTATGCATGTGCCCAGTTGTGTTGGTTCATTGAGGTTGGGAATAGCACGTGTGAAATACCTGTTTCTGCCTCTTGCGATGATTTCGCAAGTCCACGGATGGCGCCTATCTCATTGCAGCAAATAAATTCTGCTGGACTCGTGAGCAGCTCCACGTTACATTTTCCGCACGAGCACCACACCGTGTCACCTGCACGCAGACGCTCTGCCCCACGCTCGCCATGCCCATGGTCAGCATCAGTCTCATCCTCGCCGTCATCCGAGCTTTCTTCTCTTATTTCATCACCAGAGTCGAGAGTACCTCTCCCAGCTATTTTAAGTTCGTTTCTTAAGACAAGGATTTTTTAAGATGTTACCTTGTTGACAGTTTCGGCGAGAATCTTCCGCCTTCTTCAAAACAGTCACCAGATGTGTCCTGGGGGAGCGACCTGACAGCAGGAGGCGTGAACTACCTGTCAAATTGGGTGGGACGTTCACGCCTCCGTAGCGTAACATCAGCTGATAAGGCATGTCACCACTCGACATCTGGTGACTGTTTTGAAGAAGGCGGAAGATTCTTGCCGAAACTGTGAACAAGGTAACATCTTAAAAAATCCTTGTCTTAAGAAACGAACTTAAAATAGCTTTAATAGTTAGACATAATGAACTTCCACTACATAGTACCTCTCCTAGGTTCAAACTGGTACCCTTCTAAGCCATAGCCTGCTTGCAGTGTGTCTTGTGGGATCTCTTCGTATGATTCGACAGAGCTGTCGCTTTCACTTGATGCGCCCAACGCCATGATTACACGCTTATCTCCTCTATTTCGGAGAGTTCCGCTAGTGCAGTGGGTAGCGCTGACGTCATGGTCTTTTAAAAATGGCGACTCTTGTGCGGTTTAGCGTATAATGTATTATATTTACAATTATCAAGATATTTCGTTGTTTTCTAGTGTATATAAATTTGATAGAATACTTAAGAATACGTTACTTTGTCACATCAGCAACTGTATATATTATATTTGGTACCCCTTTAAGCGTGTAGATTGACGTTTCTTTCCAACTTGTTTTAAATGGTTGAATAAAGTTAGCATGTGTGGTTCAGTTGCTGAAGTTGATGTACTTGCTAGCTTGTTTTGCCTGCAGAGGTTCATGATTCAACTCTAAGAGCAAAGGTTTCAAATATGTGTTGTTGAGAGAGTTTGATAATAAGAGGAAGTCAAGGTCAAAACAGTGAATGGGGGCCCAAAATAATGACCGAATACTATAGAAATAAAAAATACAAGAACAGTATAAAAACAAGGCAAGAAATAAAGAGGAAAAAAATCAGTAAGAGGAGATAGTTGTAAAAGTAGTGACATAACATCTAAAGATCATGCCTCTGTATACTGAAATGTTTCTATTACACTTGTCCTGTAACTACAGAAGTGAGTGACAATGTCAAGAAGACAGTGCAAATTCAAAGAGGACCCTCAGTTCAGGAACTGGTTAGGGGAAGTATCAGGAGATGTGCACAGGGCATATTGCAAGTTTTGCAACAAGTCTTTTGATGTTGGGCATCTCGGCACTCGAGTCATGCATGCCCATGTAAAAGTTACTTCGCAATTAAAAAGTGAGAGAAGAATAAAACCCTTCATGAGTGTGATGCCTTTAAAAGACCTAGGAGAGGAAAGTAGCTGTCCAACAAACCAAGAGCCACAAACCGCCACTGTACATAAGGAAAGTGGCAGTTATGAAAGCACAGTATTAGAAGTGAACAGTACAAGTAAACGGAGAAAAGCTCAGGAGCACAAGGCAGCTTAGCATTTATTTATTTACTTACTTACTTACTCCAAGCCAGGTTGTGCTTGAAGCAGAGATTCACTGGGTAATCAAGATGGTCATGTTGCACTCCTTCAACTCCAGCTCTGATATGTAGGTCGTTTTTGGCCAGATGTTCCCAGACAGTGAAATTGGCGAAAGAATTTTATGTGGTGCAACAAAATCGGCTTACCTTATGTTTTGGCTTGTCCATATTTCAAAAAGCAACTCGTCAAAGATATAAGAAAAGTGCAGTGCTATGTAGTGTTATTTGATAAATGCCTCAAAGTAACGCACAAATAAGGGTGAACGTAAAGGGCAGGTAGCTGTGCCTTACTTTGGTTGAGTTTACGGCTCATGCTCAAGCACAGAAGCTTTTGGAAAGAACCATGGGTTTTCAAGGGAAGCCCATCATACCTTGATTCTAAAAAGCTCTTGCAGGTCTCAGTGGCTGGCCCAATAGTCAACTGGAAGTACCTGAGGATGTTCCAAGAGGACAAGTAGACCCAGATGTACCAAAGATAAGCAATCTAGGAAGTTGTGGTTTGCATGTTGTGCATGGAAACTTTCAAACTGGAGAGAAAAAAAATGGTTGGAAGGTGGGAGATGTACTGGGCGCTCTCTGGTGGTTGTTTCATGACTCCCCAGCAAGGCGAGATGACCTCATTGAGGTAACCAAAACACAATTTCCTCTGAAGTTCTGTGTTCACCAATGGGTGGAAGACTTGGCAGTTACAGAGCGGGCAATAGAAGTGTGGCCAGCAGTGCAGGAGTACACCAGCAGCCACAAGAGACTTCGAGAAAGTAAAGTTCCATCATCTGCATCCTACGGTACAGAGAGAGTCCACTGATGACCCCATTTTTCAGGCTAAGCTCCAGGTTTTTTTCATTTGTTGCTCAACAGCTGACCCCCCCCCCTTTCTTTTTTTTTAAAAGGCATTCCAAACAGGTTCCTCTGGTGCCTTTTTTAGCAAGAAAGAATGTGTCTGCTTGCTTGCAAGAAAATCATAGAAGCCCTGTTATGTACCCAGTAGGTGAGGCACATGAGCTCCCTTGACCCTGTGATCATGGTAACAGAAACTGAAAATGCAATAGCAATGTTTGAGCTACTCCTACAGGTTCTTCTCAACACAAGATGGCTCACTGCCTCAGGGTATGACAAAGTTCTTGTACAGTATAAAGCATTCTCATTGCAAATTGGTGCAAACCATAAAAAAAAGAGAGTTCCAAGATTGTTTTTACAACTTCAGACTGGATGAATTTCTTGAAAGATTTGTCAGTGGCAGAGTATGCAGCACTATGGGACCAAACAAAATGTCTCCTCACACTGCCTCATGGACAAGCTGCAGTAAAGAGGCTACTCAGTCAACCAAGGATATGTTTGTAGAAAACCTGAAGGAGAGGACTCTGTGCCTTAAGATTGGTCCAGAATGCAATGGCTGGGCATGATGTAGATGAAGCCCTGCCAAAGGATCTCCTAAAACATTGCAAAGGAGCAAGAATGAGGTATCTGGAGGATGGTGGTGGTGGAGGGAAGACCAAATCGCTAAAGACAACATAAGAAAGGACCTCTACAATGAGAGAAAGTGTAAAAGCAAAATGGCAAAAAATAATCTGAAGGATTCAGACAATGCAGAAAGAGGCTGATGAAATGTCAATCAGGGCAGAAAAACAACAGGACTTTACATTGCTCTCAAATCAAATGCCTTTCGAAAAAGTATTGCAGACAAAAGGAAAGTGCTGGCAGCTGTAGCAAAATCTTTGGAAAACCTGCATTAGAGTCCCAAGAGACGACACTAAAATCAATGAGGAATGTTTTTATTTCCCATGGCCTAAAGGTTAGAGAAGCAGCTTTGGGACCAAAAGGTTGCTGGTTCGAATTCCCTGGATCAGCGAGAATGGCTGAAGTGCCTTTTGAGCAAGGCACCTAACCCCCAACTGTTCCCCAGGCTGCTCTGGGTATGTTGTATGTCACTCTGGACAAGAGCGTCTGCTAAATGGCACTAATGTAATGTGATGCAAAGCAATGTTACATTCATTACTTTATAGGTGCAGTATATTTTGAACTACTTAAACCTTTTATGGCCACAGACATTTGGCTGTTTAGTTCAATTTCGTCAAGTTTATGTGAGGCTTTTCTCTGATCTGATCTGATCTGATCTTCCTGATTACTTGAGTAAGGCAGGTGCCAAGTACCTCTTTTTTTTGGGGGGGGTTTAAATATTTGGCCTGATATTTTTTTTGACAGAAGAGACAGGAAAGTAAGAGCCAAAAAAAAAAAAAAAAAACCTGAGGTGAGCGTTTGCCTAAACATCATTGTAACTTGGTTATACTAATAAAGTGAAGGGCTGTACATGTGCAGGATTGTTTGCATGCTATGATCAGTTTGTCATGTTTTTTTAGATGAATTCATAGACTGCTCGTCTTTTTAAATCTGACTTCCATAGAGCGAAACATGTATGTCGCATTCCCTGTCAGTAACTGAAAATGTCCCAGAAAAGTCGTGGAAAATGATACCAAGAAAAGAGTGGGGAACCCTGATTTGTTAATTCCCGTGAACATTTATTTAACTGACAAAAGTACAAAGGAAATGTTTTCGGTAGTTTTACTGACCAACTTAAATGTACAGGGTGTTTCAGAAAATTTGATTATATTTAAAATGTAAATATCCCAGAATGATATCAAATGTTTTGAAACACCATGTATTTTGTAAATGTAAACAAAGTTAGAATTTGATGCCTTGCAACACACACAAAAAAAAAAAAACCTGGGACAGAAGCATTATTACCATTGTAATCATTACCATACCATATTACATCACTTTCCTTTTAATAACACTTTGTGTGGGATCTGAGGATACTAATTGTTGTAGTTTTGCAATTGGAATTTTTGTTCGTTCTTATCTGATGTACAAGCTTTCAGCTGCTCCACAGTCTATGGTCACTGTTGTCTGATTCTCCTCTTCATAATGCACCATACATTCTCAACAGGAGACAGTGTGTTGCAGGCATCAAATTCTAACTTCATTTATATTTACAAAATACAATTAAGTTGAGTAAAACTTCTGAATTTTTTTTCTTTGTACTTTTGTCAGTTAAATAAAGGTTCATTAACAGAGCACTTTATTACATTTTGAAAAATATTCCAACTTTTCTGTAAATGGGGTTGGTAGTTTTCCATCTTTCCTTTGATTCTCTTAGGTGGCATTCATTCAGAACTCTTTGTGACTACAACAAAAGGATTTGCCTTGGTGAGTGTCACAGGTTTAAGGTTTTAAATAACATTTTTAAAAGAAAATGCGCTTTGTATCTTATTACACCCTAATTCTATCTTGCATTTGTCCAAAGCCATTGAGATTGGCGCAGACATTCCCTCTGACACTGTGATTGACAAGTGGCTTGGGGAACCAATCAAAGCTGCCATTCTTCCCACCAGCATATTTCTGACCAATAAGAAAGGATTTCCAGTGCTCTCAAAAGCCCATCAGCGGATTATATTCCGCCTCTTCAAGGTGAGCGACATTTTGCCTGTTCTTTGTTTTTAAAATTTACCATCTTTTCATTCACCTCTTTTTTTTTTTTTTTTTGGGTCACTGTTGTAGCTTGAGTCTCAGTTTATATTTACTGGGACGAGTCGCCACAGTGAAAAGGACTTCCGCACCTATCTGCAGTACCTAGAATACCTCAATCAGAACCGGCCAGCACCCAACGCTTATGAGTTGTTTGCCAAGGGATACGAGGACTACCTGCAGTCACCATTACAGGTGTGTGTGTGTGTGTGTCTGTGTTCATGTATACACATGAACAAACAGGACTTCTCAGCCAATCAACTATAATTTTATCTTACAAATACATTTCTTTTTAGCCACTGATGGACAATTTGGAGTCACAGACATATGAGGTTTTTGAAAAAGATCCCATTAAGTATTCACAATACCAGCAGGTGAGCAGACAGCACAGTGGTTCAGTTGTTTCATTTGTATACCTTATGGTACTAATCTGGTTAATTTATACACTTCCTCAGGCAGTGTATAAATGTCTGCTAGACAGAGTTCCAGAAGAGCAAAAAGAAACCAGCATACAGTGAGTATGAAATATTTGGGATTTTATTTATTTATTTATTTATTTTTCCACCAGAAAGGTTTTTTTTTTCCATTTTATTTATTTATTTGACAACACACACACAATTCAAATTTGATGCAAAACTGTACATTTCTGATACAGCAGCCTTAGGCTTCCATTTTCAATTGAAACAAAAGTTGTGCATTAGAATGTGACAAAATGCTCTGGTTTTCATAGTCACTTACTGGTGTGAGACTGGAGGAGGTGTGGCTAGTATACTGGCTCCTGAAAAACAGCATGCTTAGAAAAATTGTGTGTAGAACTTGGTGTGTGTGTGTGTGGAGGAAGACTTGGAGGTGGAATTTCAGCTGAGTTCCAGACTCCTATTTTTTTCCGCCATGCTTTTCTGCGCACTTTCAAAAATTTGACCACAAACAAACCAACTGAAAAGGAGCAATCACTAGCATGCAGTTTTTCCTCTGTTCAAGTTCACAGTTCACGCTCCTTGAATGTGTTGCAACTCCACCAGCTACACCACTCTCCGGTTTCTCTCTCAGGTTACAGTGGTTACTGATGGCGCAAAGAAGCACACACAAGTAGAGGAAGCAGCCTTTGTCACATACCGGTATACTGCTGGTCTGGGGAATCGTACTGGCGACTGTTTGGTCTGAAAGCTGCTTCTGTACCCTTTAGGCCAGCATTTCTCAACCTTTTTTCAGTCACGGCACCCTTCAGAAGTATGCAAATTCTCAAGGCACCCCCATATAAAATATATGCAGTCACGCTGAACATACGCTGACCCCGGCAGTGACATTGTGACATGGGAAAGGGGGCAGTGAGACAAATTTTGATGATGCATGAGGTGGCGATGATCTGCATTAGTGTAACTATCGTTTTTTGGAATTTTAATTCATTTTATTTATTTCAGTGTTTTAGAATATATAATTTTTTTTGATGGCACCCCTAACGCCAGACGGCACCCCGGTTGAGAGAGGCTGCTTTAGGCTATGGCTGCCCTGCTATGTGTAGACTGACGGTAATAAAACAAAGGTGATGATCATCATGCATTACCTCCCAGTTCAGCCGCTGTTTGCTGATGCTTGACCACACTGCTCTGCCACATACCCTCACCGTCCGACTCAGGCTGGGGAGCCATCTGGCTTTAAGCTGATTGTCTCCACAAAACGCTTTGGCGGGAGAGGTAATTGGCCACTACCGTCTGTGGACCATCTTGAACTTAAATTGCTGAAGTGACAGATACTATCAAGTGATCTGTGTGTTGGCATCCTTCACACAGTGGAGCTGCTGGAAAAGGGTGTGACCGGAACAGTAAAGGGGTGCCCCAGTAGGTAGTACTGGAGATAGCCAGGAGTGATGCTTGGGTAGACCCAAAACCTGCAGTTTGGGCAGGTTCGTGTAAGCTTACTGTAAAATATCATGGGTTGTAGTAACTTGGGTCAAATACTGACAAAGAAGCATTCCAACTAAGTTATAATTAACTTACAGAAACATTGTATGCTCCTGTAGCCTATAGTGGCTTGTGCAAAAACAGGTACTAAATCAGAAAACATTATCTCTTACTCTGTTATATGGATGCTATTGCTATATAGGCTGAAGTTGGCAGTTTGCGGCTCAGGTGGCTGAGGAACACGTTTTTGCATGTTGGACGATATGGATTAGTTCTTATAATTGTGTGTGTGTGTGTGTGATGTACTTGCTCTCACTTGCCAAGAGTTCCTGGCTGATGTACAGTGCCCAAGCCTTCTGTCTGATGTGTGTGTCTGCAGAACAAAAGGGAGAGAAAAGTCAGGAGAATGCAACAGCAGGCCCCCACACAAAACACTTGGCAAAAAAGCCCACTCACATGGCTCCATCCAATGGACTGGATCTGGCATTCCTTTTTTATCCCCCCGGCATATAATGTTTTTTTTCTGGGGATATAGCTATCGCTCTGTCCGTGTGTCTGTCCATCTGTAAACATATTTTAGTTTCTGGAGCATAACTCCAAACTATTAGGAATTTTTTTTCATGAAACTTGACAGTTCTGTTGAGTTGTGCCTTTTGGGATTTCTGTGGATTTTTTTTTTTCTCCCAATATTTCCATGGCAAACAATTCGACTTAGGAAAATTTGGAGTGCGGTTTCATGTGGGGGCTGAGGAGATGTGTCCTCTCCTGTTGACTCTTGTTAGTGAGGTCAGTGTGCTGGTGAAGTCTGAAAAATTGGGTACAAATCTCTGAGTGAGCCAGACCCAGGAACTGCTTCACTCCCTTTTTGGTCTTGGGCCTCAGGCAGGCTGTAATCATGGCTCTTTGGGGACATACATGCCCATGGCCCCAATGGAAGTGCAAGTACTGTACTTATCTAATTGCACACTTTAGGTTTGCTGTAAATCCCGACTGTCTCAAGGATCTCATGACAGGCCTCATATGTTGTAAATGCTGCTGCTTGTTATTACTATAAATGACCTCTAAATAAGCAATTCCATATGCATTGTGTGGACAGAGCATTTTGTCCATAAGACGTTGAAACATTGCGAGAGTTTGGAAAACCAAGCACAACAGAAGGATGATGAGAAATTGGTTGGAAAAGGCTGCATTCCCTCTTCAGGATATATTGGAGTCAAGGGAATCTTGGTTAAATCCAGTGTCAAATAAAAGCAAGCAGCTCCTTACTGATTGAGCAGTTGCGTGGCATTGGGTATATGTCTGTCAGATTTAGAGACCACTTGGGCATTTCTAAAAGCTACACAAAAAAACAGACCAACCTGTCGGCCTTAAGTACCAAGACCACGGGGATGCTTGAATCACTGTGGAACTTCTTGATTATTCCCATGTTCAGCATAGCCTTAAAGCATATACGCAGAGCCATGGCCTCACTTTCGTTTATAAATGCCTTGAGACCTCAAGAATGGCACAAGAATAGTTTTAAACATTAACAATAAATCTAATATAGTAATTTTTACGATTAAAGTGATTTTATATAAGTAGCGGTCTGAGTGAATGACCTTGACATCCGTAACGTCACAGCAGGAAGTCTATCGGCCTCGTCGCCATTTCCGCTATGCTAAAACACAGAGCTGACTGCAACTCTGATCCTCCATTTTCGAGCTAATTTATCACCATGCCACGTAGATGTGTTTTTGGCAGCAACACAACAGAAGGTGGATTTACATTGCATTCATGGACCAAGAATGTTCAAACTGCAAAGATTTGGACATGTTTTGGAAGAAATTCACGGACACATTGGGCGGCTACGAAGTGATCTCTCCTCTACTCTGCACATTTTACTGAGGACTTGTACGAGACTCCTGATCTGTTGAGGAACGTTGGCTATAAGCCCGTATTGAAAGAGGGTGCAGTCCCAACAATTAAAGGAAAATAAAACAAGAAAAGGAAAGGGTTTTTTTGTTTGTTTGTTTGTTTTTTTTAAAGCGAGTTCAGTTGCACCAGTCCTCCTGGAGCATGACCTGAGGGTTGTTGGTAAAACCCGGGACGGAATGGGAAGGGACATATCGCTCGGGGAGTGACCTCCCTGCAGTTGTTGCTAAAACTGGTGATGTCCCGGGTTTTAGTAATTGCCTGAGCTGAGCAGTAATGGAGGAATACACAGTATGGAGAGAATGAGTGGAGCAGCAGTCTTATTTCTAAACTGGATATTACTGCCATCTCGCCCTTACGTGGAAGAAGCGAATGAATGGAGAACTGAACGGAGAACTGAAAGTCAGATTGTTTGTTTCAAAACAATCGCCCACAAGATCGGCCTTCAAGAAGCGAGAACACAGACGGGTAAGCGCCAACTCTCATTTGGATTTAAAAAAAAAAAAAACACGTTGTTTACCTGCATTTAGATTAATACATGTAACTTGTATTGTGTGTTTAAGTTACCGATATAAGATTTATTTAATTTGCTTCAGAATGTGATTGTCTCAGTTCATCTGATTATTTAATTAGCCTTTTACGTTTTATGCGTACATGTACAACCCCGATTCCAAAAAAGTTGGGACAAAGTACAAATTGTAAATAAAAACAGAATGCAATGATGTGGAAGTTTCAAAATTCCATATTTTATTCAGAATAGAACATAGATGACATTTATCAAATGTTTAAATTGAGAAAATGTATCATTTAAAGAGAAAAATTAGGTGATTTTTAAATTTCATGACAACACATCTCAAAAAAGTTGGGACAAGGCCATGTTTACCACTGTGAGACATCCCCTTTTCTCTTTACAACAGTCTGTAAATGTCTGGGGACTCAGGAGACAAGTTGCTCAAGTTTAGGGATAGGAATGTTAACCCATTCTTGTCTAATGTAGGATTCTAGTTGCTCAACTGTCTTGGGTCTTTTTTGTCGTATCTTCCGTTTTATGATGCGCCAAATGTTTTCTATGGGTGAAAGATCTGGACTGCAGGCTGGCCAGTTCAGTACCCGGACCCTTCTTCTACGCAGTCATGATGCTGTAATTGATGCAGTATGTGGTTTGGCATTGTCATGTTGGAAAATGCAAGGTCTTCCCTGACAGGGACGTCATCTGGATGGGAGCATATGTTGCTCTAGAACCTGGATATACCTTTCAGCATTGATGGTGTCTTTCCAGATGTGTAAGCTGCCCATGCCACACTCACTAATGCAACCCCATACCATCAGAGATGCAGGCTTCTGAACTGAGTGCTGACAACAACTTGGGTCGTCCTTCTCCTCTTTAGTCCGAATGACATGGCGTCCCTGATTTCCATAAAGAACTTCTAATTTTGATTCGTCTGACCACAGAACAGTTTTCCACTTTGCCACAGTCCATTTTAAATGAGCCTTGGCCCAGAGAAGATGTCTGCGCTTCTGGATCATGTTTAGATATGGCTTCTTCTTTGAACTATAGAGTTTTAGCTGGCAACGGCGGATGGCACGGTGAATTGTGTTCACAGATAATGTTCTCTGGAAATATTCCTGAGCCCATTTTGTGATTTCCAATACAGAAGCATGCCTGTATGTGATGCAGTGCCGTCTAAGGGCCCGAAGATCACGGGCACCCAGTATGATTTTCCAGCCTTGACCCTTACACACAGAGATTCTTCCAGATTCTCTGAATCTTTTGATGATATTATGCACTGTAGATATGTTCAAACTCTTTGCAATTTTACACTTTCTAACTCCTTTCTGATATTGCTTCTCTATTTGTCAGCGCAGAATTAGGGGGATTGGTGATCCTTTTCACATCTTTACTTCTGAGAGCCGCTGCCACTCCAAGATGCTCTTTTTATACCCAGTCATGTTAATGACCTATTGCCAATTGACCTAATGAGTTGCAGTTTGGTCCTCCAGCTGTTCCTTTTTTGTACCTTTAACTTTTCCAGCCTCTTATTGCCCCTATCCCAACTTTTTTGAGATGTGTTGCTGTCATGAAATTTCAAATGAACCAATATTTGGCATGAAATTTCAAAATGTCTCACTTTCGACATTTGATATGTTGTCTGTTCTATTGTGAATACAGTATCAGTTTTTGAGATGTAAATTATTGCATTCCGTTTTTATTTACAATTTGTACTTTGTCCCAACTTTTTTGGAATCGGGGTTGTATGTTGTACAAGTTATAACACCTATCCTGTTTTAATGAGAGTCAACCCACAATCACTAAAGTCAAATCAGTCTTAGTTAAGCAGGTTGGTAACGGTACTTCTTACTTTCACCATAAATTTTTATTTATGACTTTGGTCTATAGCTGTTTTTACAGCTATAGACCAAAGTCATAAATAAAATAATTGGCCTTAAAACCGATTACCGCAGTGACGTCATGGATTCTGGCATGGCTAGCTCAGCAGGGCAGCTCAAATGCCAACTTTGTGGTCGATTTAAACTCTCTTTATTCCCGTTTATGCAGCATAGAAGAGTCAAGGATGGAGATACTATCCACTCAGAAATTTATTTAAAAATAAAGGTTCTGCGTATCTGCTTTAAGTTCCTCCTGTCTCAATTTTATAAATTTTGGGTTTTTTGTTTTTTTATTTTTCAAATCCACACACACAATATTGTACACTACCGTTCAAAAGTTTGGGGTCACTTTGAAATTTCCTTATTTTTGAAAGAAAAGCACTGTTCTTTTCAATGAAGATCACTTTAAACTAATCAGAAATACACTCTATACATTGCTAATGTGGTAAATGACTATTCTAGCTGCAAATGTCTGGTTTTTGGTGCAATATCTACATAGGTGTATAGAGGCCCATTTCCAGCAACTATCACTCCAGTGTTCTAATGGTACAATGTGTTTTGCTCATTGCCTCAGAAGGCTAATGGATGATTAGAAAACCCTTGTACAATCATGTTGGCACAGCTGAAAACAGTTTAGCTCTTTAGAGAAGCTATAAAACTGACCTTCCTTTGAGCAGATTGAGCCCATGTTTACATTAGACCGTATCAGCGGATCATCAGATTAATGTTTTTAAAACGATTAGTGTGCACACAGCAACACCAATACACGATTTGCGTGCACACAGCAATACCAATACACGGATGCGCTCGGCTCCGCAGGCATCCTGCGCTCCAAATCACTCCGCCCTGAACAGCGAGTGCCCTCTGGAATTCGGGACTGAGCCGCTGTGTGTGTGATCCCAGCGCACATCACTTACCACTTGCAAGTGGAAGGATGGCAAGCCTAAAGACAATCATAACTACACAATGGGCAGTATTTGCATCAGTATTTGCAGTATTTTCATACTTTTATACTCTTTAATGAAAGGTGATACAAGGCGGAAGTCCGCGCCGTTTTTCAGCAGTCGCGTCACATGACCAACGCCAGCGAATCAGGAAGGTGGATGTCACAGTGACGTTGTCCAATGAGACGCCAGCTAGAGCTCAGCACAGCGTATCCGCGTATTCTGAATGTTTACACAGCACCGGAGCTGACACGATCTGGATTGAATACGTGGACGCTGGCGGATTCCCGTTTCCCAGCGTTTCCAGGCGGTTTAATGTAAACGGACAGTGCATCCGCGAAGAAAACGAGACAGATACGGTCTAATGTAAACGTAGCCTGAGTTTCTGGAGCATCACATTTGTGGGGTCGATTAAATGCTCAAAATGGCCAGAAAAATGTCTTGACTATATTTTCTATTAATTTTACAACTTATGGTGGTAAATAAAAGTGTGACTTTTCATGGAAAACACAAAATTGTCTGGGTGACCCCAAACTTTTGAACTGTAGTGTGTTTATCAGAAGTTTACATACAGTGGCATCATCTTGGATATGAATGTCATTGCAATATTTGGGCTTTCAATGATTTCTCTGAACTGTTCTTTTTCTGTGGCAGAATGATTGTACAGCGTATCTCTCAACCAGCCCATCCATTTATGGATGGAAAACACTCCTCAAAATCAATAATAATTTGTTCTGTTTGCGAAGGGTACGTGACACGTGCCTTGGTCAGTCAGGATCTCTTTTGGGATCCCGATTGGGGAGATAACTCGGTGTCTCCACAACACTATGTGTCTGTTGCTTAGTCACACCCCACTGCCATATAGTGGTTTAAAAAATAAATCAAGAGGCTCATATACAATATGCCATATTACAAAATACCTCTGGTTTTTTTAGTTTGCCACAAACATTGGTTTATGAATACGGTTTCAACTTGACTCCATTTCATTTGTAGATATAAGTAATGGGTAAAACAATATTTACTCCATAGATATTTTTATCAGATTTGTTTTTGTTTTTCTCAAATTCTGTTTCTCTTAATGAGTGAGCTCTGAAATTCAGACTCTGACTTCAAAGAAAAGTCATTAAATAATGAACCTCATTTGGGGAAAAAAAAATCTTTCAGGTAATTTTCTAAAATACAAATTGCTTTTGGCTTCATATTGGCTTGAAATATATCATTTTATAGCCTTTGGGTTAAATTTCTTGAGTTTAAATTGCGAGGATGATGAGTTATTTTAGTTGATCATGCACAGATAATGAACAGCACACTGAGCAAGAATATGCTATTTTTGTGGTTTTACTCTCTTCCTAGGGTGCTGATGGTCCTGGGTGCTGGACGCGGCCCTCTAGTGAATGCCTCGCTACGTGCCGCCAAGCAGGCAGACAGAAAGCTGCGTGTATATGCTGTTGAAAAGAACCCCAATGCTGTTGTCACGTATGTACACTTGACATTTGTTTTATTTATAGGCATATGATTTTTTTTTTTTTTTTTTTTGCTAAAGGTAATGTTGCAAAGAAAGCAGTAAAGTTGTGTGTGGGGTTTTTTTTGTTGTTGTTTTTTTGTTTAATTTTGTTCTCTGCAGACTGGAGAACTGGAAGTTTGAAGAATGGGGAGATCAAGTGACTGTTATATCATGTGACATGCGAGAATGGACAGCTCCAGAGAAAGCTGACATCATTGTCAGTGAGCTTTTAGGCTCTTTTGGTGACAATGAGCTTTCACCTGAGTGCCTTGATGGAGCACAGCACTTTCTCAAAGGTTTGTTGTGACTGTTTCACAGTTGGACACAGTGCACAACCATAGCATTTGACTTAAAGATTAGGATACAAATCTGTCCATTTCTGAATACCCATCTACTTATTTATTTACCCACCCAATCAAATTTCTGACTCTGATGCTCTTTGTTTATAGCATAATTGCTGACCATAGAAGCTAGTGCTATTGTCAAAAGTATCTTTCTAAGAAACATCAGTGAGGGTTTTTTTTTTTTTTTGGAACGGATACTAGGATGTGCAAAAACAATTTTGTACAAATTTGTTTATAATTGTTTCCCCTGCTGGCTTGTGTGTGGGTTTTTATTTACAGGTAGTCGTCGACTTACGACTGTGTTTGGTTACGACTGACCAGTCGTAAACCGATCTGGTCGTAAGTCGGCCTATGTTAAATGAACGCAAGTATATTGTGCTGTGTAATGATATTGTAATCATCTTCAAGTCTTATTTTATCAACATTTTCTTATTTCATTACCTTGGCTCATTATTTGGTTTAAGTCAAACACTGCATACTCGGGGTGAAAGTAACTTTTATTTCTTGCATTATTTTGAGCCATAGTGCGCGTGCACAGCGAGCGCCGAAAAATACACCTAATTATTTATTATTGTCTACTTATCAAGCATTCACTAGGACTACTTATCACTCAGTAGTACTAGTATAGTACTTTTTTATCACGCTATCACTCTTTCATCCACCTGTATCCGTTTTTGATTATAAATAAATTGCAAACACATCATTTCAACAACACAATCGTTTTAATTACTTTTTTTTTTAGCTCAACAGTTGAAAACTTAACTTTTCATTTTGGACATTGGACACAGAACAGTGTAACAAAACAGAAAAGTGAAAGTTACTTTGATTACCAGCTGCGCACGTTATAGCACAAGATCTGGTTAAGCCGTATGCGCGCTGTAGCTCGCTCGTTGTTTGTCCAGCGAAATACTGCACACAATAGAAGAGGCTGGATGCAGTGTTGCTAGATTGGGTGTTTTTAAGTGCATTTTGGCAGGTTTTGAATATATTTTGGGCTGGAAACCGTCAGCAGTGTCTGGCAACACTGGCTGGCTGCTGCCGGGAGCTGGGGCGGAAACTGTCGTATGCTCAGCTGGGAAACACTTGCCAGTCATAACCAGACGGTCGTAAAGTCGATCAGTCGTAAGTCGCATAGGTCTTAAGTCGACGACTACCTGTATTTAGTTTATTTATTTTATATATATAATGTGTATGTTAGTTCTTAACAAGAAAAATTAGTTTCAAAAATGACAGGCTTTCCTTAACTGAATTTTGTTTACACATTACTCAATCACAAGTAATGTTTTAGCTTTGTAAAATCTTATCCCCAGTGGAGCAAATGGAGAAAGCTGCAATTACAGGTTCCATTCCATTTCCATGAAGGACACCATGCCTAGATCTAATTTGCTGCCAATTACTGTTTTGCAGAAGATGGAGTGAGTATTCCCTGCTCTTACACGTCATTTTTGGCACCCCTGTCATCGTCAAAGCTGTATAATGAAGTGCGAAGCTGTCGGGAGCGGGATAAGGACCCTGAGTGTCATTTTGAGACCCCATATGTAGTGAGGCTCCACAACTTCCACCAGCTTGCTGACCCCAAACCCTGCTTTACCTTTGTACACCCAACCACGGGTAAGGGGCCCAGATGTGGAGGTACAGCTCCTGGCAAAAATGGTGGATTTACCAGAATTAGGATGTTCACCCAGTCTTTTTTACATTGGAGCAAATAAACAATTCTCAGACATGATGACAATTTTTGTTTAATAGCTGAATATTCTGGTTTTGTGAATCTTGCCTCAAACAAATTAATCCTTTTATTTTATTTTTTCCAGGATGTAGAAGTTTTGCCCTCTACGTCTTGGCAAAAAATATGAAATCATGTGGAGTCACTAAAGGCTGAGGCTAAGGACACCACCGCTGTTTCCCTAAAATAAATATCTTGCTTGCAGGCACCGCCGCTGTTTCCCTAAAATAATGTTCTTACTTGCGGGTACCGGGCACACTTTCTCCTCAAAAAAATGGTTAATTAGGAAACTACAGCTCGTTGTAAAATATGTTGGTATATAGCGCATAGATTAAAAAAAATTATTACAGTACATATTACATATATAGAACATCTGCAGGACACCAATACGTGTCAAGTTGTGCTGTGGCACTAAATTTCTGCATACATGTGTTTATGTATTTTATTCAAGTATGACTGTCTATTTGTGTATGCACATTCATGTAAATGAAAAGTCCTTCCATGTCCATACTTGAAGAGAGCCATAATTTTAACACGTATATATTTATTCATATACTGATCTTGCATTAATATCAATAAAAAATGGGCCAAGGGCCCTGTATGTTACCGGCCTTAGTGTACATCAACTAAGTAAAGGTCATCAAAGGTGTTTGCACTCAGAGCGCACGTAGGAGTATGTAAACTTGGCATCGTACAGTGGCTGTCCAGGCCTGATGTTCTTATTAGCTTTTTCAACGGTTCTGGAATTCTTCACAGTAAAAAGGTGACCATTTTGTTTTGCACCACATACTAAAAACCCCTTTGAAGTGCTCCCAACTTTCAAATGGTGTGTCGAGCGTCTCTGACACACACACACACACACACACACACACACCAATCTTCAACAGTTCAAATGCCTGCCAGATTTGACCGGAAGAAAGAGATTGTTGTTTTGTTCTTTCTGATTGGTTGAGAGTAGCGGTGTCCATGATTGGAATTTCCTGCGTTTGGGAAACAGCAGCAGTGGACCTAGACACTAAAGGTCACTAAATGTTGAGGAAAAAATGATGGAATCGCTGATGTTTTAAAGAGCAGGGAGTGTTATGAAAGCGAATTTGCATTTGCAGAACAAATATCAGTACAGGTAGTCGTCGACTTATGACTGCGTTTGGTTACGACTGACCAGTCGTAAATCGATCTGGTCGTAGGTCGGCCTATATTAAATGAACGTAAGTATATTGTGATGTGTAATGATATTGTAATCATAAAGTCTTATTTTATCAACATTTTCTTATTTCATTACCTTGGCTCATTATTTGGTTTAAGTCAGACACTGCATACTACACCGTGTACAGTACAATTCATTTAATATGTGCAGAACAAAAAATACGAAATACAGGTGTGAAAAATAGAAAACATTTTAGTTTGAAACATGCCAAAATACAAATGTAAAACATAGCAAAATACAAAACAGTGACCACTGGCATCACTGGTGCTTGGCTGTGGGTCGTCTACGTCATCATCAGCTGTTGCAGCGCTCGGGCTGGCGGGAGGATTTGCTCGTTTCATAAACCAGGAGCTGGGGCGGAAACTGTCGTACGCTCAGCTGGGAAACACTTGCCAGTCATAACCAGATGGTCGTAAAGTCGATCGGTAGTAAGTTGCATAGGTCGTAAGTCGACGACTACCTGTACAAGTCTAAAAATGCAAATTAGTCTGCAGTTAAGAGTGCTTATACAGACCTTATTGAGCTTGGTTATTACAGACTTGGTTAATTGAAAGGAAACATGGACCCAACAAGAGTTGTCACTTGAAACAATGGGAAGGATCTTTCAAAAAGGAAATCCAATACGGACTGTGGCAAAAGATGTTAGGTGTTCAGATGTGTCCTAAACTTGTGAGTATAAATAAAATGGGAGGTTTATAAAAGCAAAATATATGGGTAGACCAAGGAAGATGTCAAAGCATCGGGATAGAAAACTCATCGCGCTAAGTTTTAAATGCCTTAAATAGAAAATGAGCGGACATAGGAATCCTAGGACAAAACAAAAATGGGTGGACATGGTGCTGTCACCCAGTTCTGTGAACTTTTGTGACAGAACTGTAAGATTGGCTGAATGAAATGGGATTTACATATAGAAAAGCCAAACAAAAACCAGCACTAAGACAAAGAGAAGCATTTATTAAGTGTGGATGATTGGATGAAAGTAATCTTCAGTGAGTACTGTGCATTGGCCAAGGAGATGATGCTAGAACTTTTTGTCTGGTGCCATTCTATTAAAACACAAAAATGACTGCCTGAAGAAAACAATTACATTTTCCCACTCATTTAGAATTGCATGACTAGTAAAGGATCAGGAGAGATGGCAATCATTACCTCAACGGTCAAGGCACAGAAGTGCATTGAAATTTTGGATACTTTTCTGATTCCATCAGTAGAAAATGGGTTTAGTGGTGAAGTCATTTTTCAGGATGATAATGCATCTTGCCACGGAGCAAAGTGTTAAAGCTTTTCTTCAGGAAAGATGTATCAACTCTGTGTCATGAGTCTCAATCTGATGGAAAATTTATAGTGGAAATCTTAAATGGTCCATGACAAGGTTCCATCCTGCAAAGCTGATCTGTCAACTGCTAAATGAGAGAGTGAGAACTACATTGATGAATATTTTCTTTAGTAAAGTTAATGCCTTAAAGAATTCAGGTAGTCATAAAAGCATGAGGATGAGCAATAAAGTACTAATTGCGGTGGTGGTGATTTTTAAAAATTATTTATTCATTCGTGATTCCATAATCGTTTCCCCAACATTGAGTTTTTGGTGGGGGGGTTTTTTCCCCCATATTTTTTTTTTTTTAATTCAACTTCAAATGGGAAAAATATGCCATTAATTAAAATAAGTTAATTTGAGATGTTTTACAAATGTAAGATGCTGAAGGTTTTTTTTTTTTTAAATATCACATCTGTGATTTGTTTATTTGCTACAAAGTGTAAAAAAAAAAAAAGCTGGGTGAACACGTCTTGTAAGTGTGGGGTTTCTTTTGCCAGGGCTTGTATGCCTTGTACAAAAGAGAGAGGCTCATCACCATTGTTTAGTCTTGAAGTCTCCTAACAGCCACCTTTTTCTCTTAGATATGAACAACAACAGATACCAGTGTCTGCATTTCAAAGTGTCCTGTAACTCTGTGCTTCATGGTTTTGCTGGATATTTTGAAACCACGCTGTACAAAGATGTTATGCTTAGTAAGTATCACTTTTTAGTTGCAAATATACTTCATTTTCACCATCCATGTGATTTCACACAACTGCTATGTGAGCTGTATTGTTCAGACTTGCTTACATATATGTATATCTGGAGAATTAAATGCAGCATTCATTAGATGGCATGTCTGAGCCAAAACATCCTGTCCAAGTTGAATTGTAAAGTTTAGCAATTTCATGCACAATGATATTTCATGCAGCACTGATGAGCTCCGTTACTCTTTAAACTGATGTGTTTCAAATAATAAACTCTCACTATACATTCAAAATCTAATGGCCCTTTTCCGCTGTATGGTACCAACTTGACACGCTTTGCTTTTGGCATCAGCAGTTTTTCTCCTTCAGCTGGTTGTCATAGTGACACGGCATAACACTGCAGTGATGTTATCTTCAATGCAACACACACCTTTTATTCTTATTATTATTATTATTGTGTTAATACACAATAATAATAATAATACTCATGCACATGTTTGTGTGCATGTGAAATGGTATGTCAAACTGAAGTTGCCATAATTCATGTTTCTAACACATTTTGTTAAGCCATGGCCTAATGGTTAGAGAAGCAGCTCAGGGACCACAAGGTCACTGGTTTGATTCTCTGGATCAGCAGGAATGGCTGAAGCTTGAGCAAGGCACCTAACCCCCAGTTGCTCCCCAGGCTGCTCTGGATAAGAGCTTCTGCTAAATGCCTGTAATGTAATGTTAAACAAAAAAGGCATAAAGATGTGTCCAAATTGTCAGGGTGTAATGGTAACTGCATAAAAAGTGCAATCAATTTACAAGCGGCAAAAAAAGCCACGGTGTAAAGGCACAGGGCTTTCACTCCGAGAACCTGGGTTCACATCCCCTTTTGGAATATATTATTTGGGGAAAGTTTTGCTGCATGTGACTCATTTTAAAATTCGTCAGCCTGTATTAATATTTTGCCTAACCCAATGTGTACGTGCACTCTGCTTTTGATCTCTGTACTTATGCATATTAAAGTAAGCAATGGAAGGCTTGCCTTCATAAGAAACCATTCGAAACCCTAATGTTTAATAAGAGAGACGGAATTCTGCTTCAGTCCAAGTAATACCATGATTGAGTTATTACAAAACCTCTGTCAACAAAGTGACATATTTTTTTCCTTCTTTTTTTCTTTTTTAACCAACAGAGTGTTAGGCTACAGGGTGGATTGGCTAATTTTAAACGAGTTACCTATAGCAAAACTTGGCCTAACTTAGCCAGAGATGCCAACATACACGATTTGGATGTAGCAGCTACAGATTTGAAGCATAATTGCAGTGCTACGTGTATACCTGAAAATAAGATGTTTTTCAACCGGTTTTGCCCGTACATCGATCAAATCAACGTTTTCACCGTTCGGACTGTTCCACGTGCCATTGTTTACACTGATTCAGATCATTCTGGAAATTTTCATATCCTTATGTTGGATGCACTGTGATTGGATGACCTGATTCATGCTCTCGGTCCATCAACAGCGTGTGTTAAATGCAGTGCTCAGAAATGCGCAGTAGTGATGCATAGTCTTCTTCCTGGAAGCAAACTGTGGCTGTGTCCGAAATCACTCGCTCATTCCCACGTTTAATAAATACAAAGTACTTTGTGTCTGTTGCATCTTTCAGTTCTTTTAAATCACGGCTGAATACTTTCTTCTTTGCCACTGCCTTTTATTAAATCAAATTCGAGGCTTTTGATTAATTCTTCGCTTTGCACTTTTATTCTTGTATTTTATGTCCTATTTTAGCTTATTTTCTATTCTCTTTTTTAATTGTACTTGCACACATGCAAACTCCTCACCTTTCGGCGAAATTCGCCGTTTTGGTCCCAAAATAGGTCACTTGTGTGAATCGTGTAGATCCGAAGAGTTTTTTTGGGGGGGGGGTAGGCAGGCTACAACGCTGAAATGTTTGGCAACAATACTTACAAGGTTACAGCCAGTCAAGATAAACAGTTACTAACACACTTCTTTTCCACTGGAGTTCTGATCAGCTGGTGCACAACCCACTGCTGGTTGCCAGTCCTCGCTTACGAATATTCCACAGATTCAAACCGCAAAGTCACCTTTTTATAGAGAGATCTGGCAACCTCATCTCGCGACTGAATCTGAATACCAATGGAACAGTTTCCAGCGTGCTCGGGGG
This sequence comes from Neoarius graeffei, assembly GCF_027579695.1. Taxonomy (NCBI): domain Eukaryota; kingdom Metazoa; phylum Chordata; class Actinopteri; order Siluriformes; family Ariidae; genus Neoarius; species Neoarius graeffei. The sequence continues at coordinate 15,965,965 of NC_083569.1, forward strand.
TGAATAACCATGGGCGGATCTACCGGGGTGGCATATGCCACTCTAAAAGAAAGCCTTGCCACCCCTGCTGCTACCCCAGTTGGCAGCGACGAATTCAAAGAAAAATTACGGCCAATTTGACATTTACGTGCGCGAATTTCCAATGTCTGACTGCGGGGAATGCAGCACGAGATAACGCCAGAGATTGGTTGTTTTGGAAAATTGAGAGGCGCGAAGCGAGGGAGCCAGGAGTCGCGAGGAAAGGAGACACGGGAGGAAAGGGGTAAAAGCTGATTAACTATCTATCAAAAAATGAAATTATAATGAATGAACAGTGCTAGTATAGTTGCGATGCTGATTTTGAGAGGATAAAAATCAGGTTGGAGAAGGTTATTTAGCTAACTATACATGTAAGGCAAAAAAAAAAGTGTGTTTCCGGTAACCCGACCGATCGAGAATTTCATCGTCGAAATTGCCGACCGTAAAGTTTTTATTACAAATTTCCCTCGATATTTTAGTGTAAGTGGCGTTAGTTTGTCATAATTTTTTGTTTCAACGCATTCAAGTTGTGAAAGAAACGATAAAAAGTAAAATGTTTTGCCACTTCTATCAGCCCTCCTGGCTGTAATGCAAATTGCTTCCTCTTCAGTATACAAGTGCACTTCCATGGCAGGGAAAAACACTACATTTTGCCGCCTATGTAGTCCCCTATTTATACAAATAGGAGTCATTCAGGATTCAGCCATGTTTTTGCTCCGTGTTTTTGCTCGACCCAAGTTCTACAGTAGGCTAGGCGAGGCCGTCTGCTTTTAATGGAAGTAGTCTAGCCTAGGACGTTAAACCATATTTTCACGTTATTTCTTGATAAGGTGTTTTCACATTATTACATGAAAAATCATGAAATTACGTGATATGTTATTACATGATAAATATATTGTAAAAACGTGATAACTCTGTTAACAATATCTTTTCACGTAATTACTTGAGTCTAAGCCAATTTTTTTTTTTTTTTTTGAGTGTGGCAGCAATACGCTTCCGCAGATCATAACTCGAACTCTTGCGATATTTTTTTTATTCGTTTAAAGATTTAAAACACTTATTTTATTATGATGTGTGGTATAAAGGATTCTGTGCCAAAATACTATTTTGTAAGATGTTTACTTGTGTTAATTTTTTCGAACAAAATAAAACAAATTAAGAAAAAAAAATTTCCTACCTACCGACCTTATTTTAGTATTTCATGTTACCTGAAACACACTTTTTTTTTTTTGGCCTAATGTTAGCTAGGTCTGACATTAGTTTTGTGTAAAGTCGGCCACAAAAGTTAATATTGATTCACCGTCTGTCAAGGAGAACATTGCTATTGGCTGAAGCTTATGATTCAAATATTGAGGATCTTAAACATGAGTTACATCAGACGAGGAGAGTACTAGACAGAAAAAAGGGGGAACAGGAGAGTCCTACCACTCTCATGGAGTTCACTGTTTTTGGACCCATACCAAGATGTTGTTGTTTTTTTTTTTGAGTTGTTCAGGTTGTGTAAAATAGCGGTTGTCTTGCCTGTGAGCATCCTGTGAATGAAGTTTTTCATCTCTCAGGCTCATAAAGACTTATTTGCGGTCGACTAAGTCTCTTTTCTGTCAATCAAGTTTGGCTGTACTCAGCATTGAATCAAAGCGCACAAAAGCATTAGATCTTGATAAATTTGTGAAGCGTTTTGCTGAGCAACATGGAAATAGCCGCATTCAGCTGTTGTAGGCATGACAAGTTCATGTTATGCTCACTGGTGAGCCTTTACAAAGCGTGAGGAAAAAAAACTATAAAATGTGACACTGGTGTAAATGGTTTAAATCATGCTGAACTTGAAGCAGTGTTGTTATTGTTGTTTTTTAGTGTCTGTTCTTTTGCATATACAGTATAAAACTGTCCAGAAACGGTATAGACCTCATCTGAGAATGTGTGTTCTTCGTGAACAATAAAGGCATGAGATTAAGTTTCTGTATGAGTTTGTAAATGGCAGTCTGTGCCCTTTTGTAGTGTGTACATACTATTTGTCGTCAAACTGTGATTAAATTCAGTATATATACATGTCTGTAATACGTATTTTTGTAACGTAGACTACGAAATGTACTTTTGCGCGCGTGCCGTGTCCCCGTGCATCCTTCTCACCTTTTTCACCCCTGACCAGTTTGCATGCCTGTACTTGAATTATAGTGTTTATAGTGGGTTTTTTTTTTTTTTTTTTGTTCTTCCTCCGTCCATTCATCCCCAACACCCGTCCACCCACCTACCCCCTTTCAGCGCAACTGCAATGCAGTGACCATCGGTTGTACACTACTTTTCACGGTGCATTGTGGGATGCTATGAGTCCACTATACAGGGTGTAATAATTCTCACTATACATTTGGACAGCACTACAAAATGGTGAACTCACTATATAGTCCACTATATAATGAGTGATTTCGGGCACAGGGTGTCCTCATCGGTCATGTTTCAGAACTGAAACTTTCACTTTCTCTCACAAATTAGTGTCAGGTGTGAAGTCATACAACAGAAGTACACTGGAGAAAGCAAAGTCAGCTACATGCAACAAATTATCTAAGTAAATTCAGCATATTCTGTTTTAAGTAAATATTGTATGGATGGGCATCTTTCAGTATTAGACTGGTGCACAGTTCAGGAAGTAAATACAGTAATTTTGTTCTTGAAAAACCTATACATAAATCTTTTACTCTGGCTTTTGTTGATCACGATGAAACTACTGAAGCACTGTACTACAGTAAAAGCTCACCTTTTATCTGAGCATCCTCTTAGTTAGCCAAACTTTTTTCCCCCCCACAGTGTTTGGATAATTGAGCTGATACTGTACAGTAAACCCTGCATTTATTTTCCCCAAAAAGTAGCTCAAAATTGCCTAGATTGCATCTCTGAGCTTCCCTGAAATTTGGTTTCTGGGGGCCTTGATGGCCCCCAGATCCATGGCCTAATAGGAAGCCTCGCTACACTCGGAGATGCTGCTCTTTTTCGTTTGTCAGTGTTGGCATCTGAAACATGTAAACAGCCATGAATGTGGGATCTCGGAGTGAACTTTTTATGCAATTTTTTTTTGTTTGTTTTAACAAAAATGGATTAGAAATGTGAGTTGTGGCAGTGAATCTTGACATAACATTGCATGAGTGGTGAGGGGGAAAAAAAGAAAACATGTAATTAGTGAAGTATAAAATTCAGTCACTGTTACTGTATTAGGAAACAATTATTGTTAGATCATAAGCAGAGGTGGGTAGAGTAGCCAAAAATTGTACTCAAGTAAGAGTATTGTTACTTTAGAATAATATTACTCAAGTAAAAGTAAAAAGTAGTCATCCAATTAATTACTTAAGAGTAAAAAGTACTAAGTGAAAAAACTACTCAAGTACTGCTGACTGACTAACTGCTGAGTAACTTTTGTTTATTGATCAGGATGTCATAACAGACAGAGATTTCATATATATTTCACACATAAACTGTGTGTGTGTAGTTTTGTGTATTAACAATAACAAGAAGCTCAAGGCAGTCTGCACATAAACCATAACACTGTGTGCGCGCGCGCGCGTGTGCGTACATGTTCACTCCATGAAGTGACTGTTCAGCTTTAACAGCAGCTGGCTCTCAATATTGCACTGTGAAGCTGCGACCTTTTAGCCGTGAACAGGTGAAAACAATAATAAATTAAATATTAATTAATTAAATCTTTACAAAGTAACATAATAAAACAATGGGTAGAGGTTACAAAGAAAAAGAAGAAAAAGGCAGTCTGCACATAAACCATAACACTGTGTGTGCGCGCGCGCTCATCTTCACTCCATGAAGTGACTGTTCAGCTTTAACAGCAGCTGAACATCACACGTAATATCTCCTCGTACGAAAAAGACTGGAAATAATCCTGTAAGATGCGAACAATGATGTTAATCCTTTCATCTCCCAAAAAGTTGTTTACTGGATCCATCTCGCAGAGGAGTTAGCAAGTGGAAGTAACAAGCAAAAAGGTTGCTAACTAGCTGCCAGTGCCCAGCTTGGCTGGGTGGTGGTGGGGATTGCTAGCAAGCGGTCAAGTTAACAAGCTAATGCCCTTCCTTTTGTGAACAAGCACTTGTAGACAAATAATAAAACAAATCTCACAGGGGAAAAAAAACACCTAAAGTCTTCACAAATCTCTCTAATCCACAACAAATACAGTAGCTTGAAAAATGGACATTTCACAAACGATATGTTACGCGTTTTGTTATTCAGTAAGTTTTCACCAGTCTTCCATTCCCTGTTTTTGACCAGAGCAGTGTACAACTGTAATGCTATTAAGGAGCTGACATTAGGCGAGCAACCTTATTTTCATGAGCTTTTTTTTGGTTTCACATCAATAAAAAGTGATTGTTAGGAAGATTTTTTGTAGTTTTATTTCTTGGTTCTCGTGTGTGTGTGGGTTATCTTGCCGTCTGAGGCCGCAGTGCGTCAATACATTTCCACAAAACAATGTATTTTAGTTATTTATGATGTTACAACAGGGCTAACGTCTGCCTACGAAGACAGCCAAAAACACACAGCCTACTTACCGCAATGTGTTTCCTCAAATTCGACGTTGAGTTTTTATAAGCTGAAATGTCCACTGGTTTGGGGAGACACATGTGACACCGCATAACATGACTATTTTTTGTTGTTTGGAGAGTGAACATGGTTTGTATGTGTGGCCAGGGGTGTGCCTCTTCAGCTTGATGAGAAACACTGGCCGCTGTCAAAGGTAACTTTATTGTCCCCAAGGGGCAATTATTTGTGCAGCCAGCAGACAAGACAAGACACACAACAATACAGCAAAAACATAATATACCCACAATACTAAAACACAGTAATAAGACTAAAAAATATACTTTTAAAATAATTCAGACAAGTTGTTTAAAATGGAGATGGAAGATGGGATAAAAGAATTCCTGAGTCTATTTGACTCAGGAATCTGGGCATGGAGTACCTGCGGCCTGAGGGGAGTAGCTTGAACTGGCAAGACAAGGGGTGACTAGGATCAGCTGCAATAGATTGGGCCTTCTTTGCCACTCTGTTTGAATAGATGTGGGAGAGAGTGGGAAAGTTAATGCCGGCAATCTTGCTACATGTCTTGACAATGCTCTCTAGTCGGTTTTTGTTTCTCATGGACAAACAACCAAACCAGCAGATAAAACAGAAGGTTAAAACAGACTCAATAAAACAGGAATAAAACATTCTCATAAAAGTGGGATTAAGGTTAAAGTTTCTCAATTTGCGATAAAAGTACATGCGCTGATGGGCTTTGGCACATACAACCTCAGAGTGTGATTCAAAACATAACTTGCTGTCAATTATTGTGCCAAGGTACTTGTACTCTTGTACTATCTCAACAAGTTGGTATTTATGGTAGTGGGCGTGAGAGGGGGGCACTTTTTCCTAAAATCAATGACTAATTCTTTGGTCTTGGAGACATTTATGTTTAAAAAGGAGCGCTTGCACCAATCGTTGAAATCCTTCACTACTGGTCCATGTTCAATCACACTTTCATCCAGAAGAGAGACAATAACAGAATCATCCACAAATTTAAAAATCTGACTTCCATCATATTGGGAACGGCATTCATTTGTATATAAAACAAAGAGGAGAGGGGAAAGGACACATCCTTGGGGGGAGCCAGTAGAGGATAAGAGATTGCCAGATAGGACACCATTTACTTTAACCCTTTGGGATCTGGAGGTTAAAAAGTCAACTAGCCAGGCTATAAGCCCTGGGTTAATGTTGTGTGTCTTTAAAAGTCTGTCTGCTAAAATGTGAGGTTGAATGCAATTAAAAGCTGATGAAAAATCAATAAACAGTAAACATGCAAATTTCTTTGCACCTTCCAGGTGGTTAAGAACTGTATTGAGCAGACTACCTGTAGCGTCCTCGACACCCGCCCTACCTGCCATTTTTCTTCTGCTTCCATGCTCTTTTCCACCTGGACTGGTCTTGCCGCGGGAATTTTGTGTGCGGGCACGCGCGGCAGCTTGGCTCTGTTTGATTGGCGAAACGGAGTTGAACCATAGCTCCTCCCACTATGGCTCTGGCTGCTACATTTGATCGGTGAGATGCAGTCCCGTGACAGAGCCTCTGCTGGAAGTCTCGACAAAACATAAACAGACCACGCATCGCACGGATCAATAAAAATAAAGTAGCGAGTAATGAGCAGAATATAGCCCAATGTAATGGAGTAAAACTACCGCTTCTTCACAAATGTACTCAAGTAAAAAGTATGCTGCATTAAAACTACTCTTACAAGTACAATTCATCCAAAAAGTTACTCAAGTAAATGTAACGGAGTAAATGTAGCGCGTTACTACCCACCTCTGATCATAAGTATGTGATTTGAGATGCATTAGTTTGTTGATTCAGTTGGGGACACAGTGTCACATGGTGCTATACTGCCTCCACTATTTACATTGGTATAGAACCATGCAGATGTATTGGACAGAGGTATTGATTATTGCTGTGGTACAGATGATGTAAAACCTTGTTTTCCATTTCAGGTATTAGACCAGAGACCCACTCACCTGGAATGTTTTCTTGGTTCCCAATTCTCTTTCCTCTCAAAGTAAGCACTTCTGACTTGTTTTTATTAGTTATCCATATTGACAGGTCAAGCTGATTTACTCTGCTTTTTGGCTTCTCTGTTTCCCCTCCCATTAGCAACCCATTTCCCTGTCTGGTGGCGATGACATGAGTGTGAAATTCTGGAGGTGTAACAATGGGAAGAAGGTGTGGTACGAGTGGGCTGTCACTGAGCCCATTTGCTCAGCCATTCACAACCCTGCGGGACGGTCTTACACTATTGGCTTGTAGAGGGAGACCTGTACTATGTTTTGGTCTCGAGTAAAAACGTACAGTGGGGCGCTTGGTGATTTTTAGCTTTGGTCAGTTTTGAGCATGAGAATTTTTTTTGTACATGGTTACAGTTTTGGAAACGTTAGACTATCTGGGCTTACTGTCACTACACCCACTGAAAGTTTTCTAATCTTGGTTCTGTGCAACGAACTGCCAAGTTTGTAGGATCTCCAAACAGTCCCAAAGTTAGCAGTTAAAAAAAGTTATAAAGTTAGTGAGTTTGTTTTGGGTTTTTTTGTTTTTTTCTTAACTCCCTTTTCATACTGTTTTTATGTTCTTCCTGATGACACTTGTATGACATGAATAAAAAAAAACATTGTGATGGTTTTCTTTTTCATTGAAATATTAAGCTAAGTATTTTTGGAAAAAAACTACTTGGGCACTTTCTTCGAACAGGTCATAGAGAGCAGGCAGAGTACGGGATATATTCATGATTATGTTCTCAGGCATATTTTGGACTAAGTTTCTCAGGCAGCCAACCTGTTTGCATTGGAAAGATACTGTATAATTATCTTTCACACTCTTCCCACTTGGACTTGAGGTGAATCTTCTCATTTTAGTGAAGTGCAAGAAATACCTTTCATTATTCCATGAAAAAATGTTTGAATAAAAGCCAAGTTTATTTATTTTTATAATATATATATTTTCCAAATTATAGCCTATTTTCTATAAGGCCAAGAAGAATACAAGCTATTGGCCAAAAGTTTATAGACACTCGTACTGTATGTGCTTGAACAAGTTAATGAACCAGATTTTGTACCTTGTTTGCTTTTATAATCGCATCTAGTCTTGTGGAATGGCTTTCCACTAGGTTTTGGAATGTGGCTATGGAGATTTTACCCATTCAGCCACAAGAACATTAGGGAGGTTGGATACTGGGGTGCAGTTGGCATTCCAGTTCATTTCACCCAGATGAACAGATAAGGGATCTGTGCAGGATACTTGAGTTCTTCCAGTCTTAACAAGCCATGTCTTCATGGGCCTTACATATACCTCTTGTTTGTACAGAGGCATTGTCATGCTTTCATAGATTTGGGCTCCTTCATTCCAGTGAAGGGAAATCTTAATGCCACAACATACACAATAATTTAGAACGTCTTTGTATAGTTTGAACAAGGCCCACATATGGATGTGATGGTCAGGTGTCCACAAACTTGTGGTCATATGTGTAAAGCTAGTACACAGGAACCAAGCTTGCATTTGGGATAGGTTTCACATAGTTGTCTGTAAATGTTTTTTATGCCTCTGCCACCTTAAGGTGCAGAAGGCATTATGTTTTCGGGTTGTCCGTCCGTGCGTGCATCCGTCCCGAAACCTTGTGAACACGATATCTCAAAGACTAATCATTAATGAAAGGAATTTCACCAAACTTTCACCATTTGTGCATTTGGGGACAAACATTAACTGATTAGATTTTGAGGTTCAAAGGTCACAGGTTAAGATTACTGTGAGGTCAAATGTCCATCCCCAAATCCCAACTTAAGGTGTGTAGTCTACCAGGTGGAGGCATCCCCATCGACGCCGTTGGCGTCGAGTTCTATCTAGTTCATGTCAATTTTATGTTTCTGCTTATCAGAAAGACGTGCTGCGTTGATGCAGCATCCTTGGTAATTTCCTGGTCCAGGTGATTTTAAATTAAGTTTGTTTCTACCTTGTTGAAATAGAACCAAATAAATTCATTAGAAAATTTTTCTGGGAGTATTGCCCCCACCCCAAATTTTTCTCTGCAGTTTGGCCATCTGGATGAATTTGGATGCAGTTCAATTGCTTCTTTTGAGATGCTTGAAGTCAGTCAACTACATCTTTTCAATCTGTTGCTCATGCTGCATCACAGGGTGGTGTAACACACTTGGATGTGCTATGTACTGCATACCTTTTCCGTATAACTTAGCTCGCTTTTCGCTGGTATCATTCTGATTGATGGGGGTATGAGTTCTGCCTTTTTGCCTTCCACCCAGAAAGCACGGCCAATTTTGCACCCTTGACTCCCAGCTAAGGATCGCTGTGGCAACAGGTAGGCTTGATGCTTAATTTTAAAAATCCAGAGAGATATTTGGAGCACTAGAAATATACAGTTTCAGTATTGCTTTATGCAAATATATGTGGTCAGGTCAGGAAGGATAAGGCTGGACACAGCAAAACTTTAGAATTTTGAGGGTTTAGCACAATTCAGTGTGAACAAAACATAGTTTCCTCTAGTTCTGTACTTACAGCCTTGGTGCAATAAACAAACTGCAACGTGGACTCTGGACAACAGTACTGGCTATCTTTAAAATAAAAATTAAAAAAAACCAATAAGCTGTTTGTTAAGCAGCACAGCTAATAAAGATGTTTTCCAGTAAAATGCAATACCTCACTGGTAAAGATACAGCACATTTCATGAGCAAAAATTACATCTATAAACACTTACATAACTCTCAATTTCTCAGAATAAAACAAACTCACTCCAGTGTGCAGCCTGCACGTTCGCTCTTTTACTCTCACACACATGCACCTGGACCTTCACATGTTTTCTGCCCCCCAGACCATCAAAAGCATATAAAAAATTCACACGTATGCAGTCAGAATGCAACAATATAAGTTAACTCTGGACATAAGTGCACTTTAACCACTGATCTCTACCTAAACTATCTGGATAGCTCATTGGCCAGTCAGAGTGAAGTCATCTGGCCACCATATTACCATGCACATTGGATCAGTACTGGTCATATCTCTGCCTAGGAAGCTATACAAAATTGAACGTTATTCATTTAATTGTTGAGAAGAAAAAAAAAATGTACATGTTATTTGTACGTGTGTGCATTTGTGTGTGTACAGTCTCTTGCAAAAGTATTCATCCCTCTTGGTGTTTGTCCTGTTTTGTCACATTAAAATGGAATGGATTAAAATGGATTTTGGGGGGATTAACACCATTTGATTTACACAACATGCCTATCACTTTAAAGGTGCAAATTGTTGTTGGTGGGTTTTAGGTTTGTTTTTGTTTGGTTTTTTTGACACAAACAATAAGATGGGGGGAAAAAACAGAAATCTGGAGTGTGCATCAGTATTCACCCCCAAAGTCAATACTTTGTAGAGCCAATTTTTGCTGCAATTACAGCTGCAAGTCTCTTGGGGTATGTCTCTCTTAGCTTAAGTACATCTAGTCACTGGGATCGTTGCCCATTCCTCAAGGCAAAACTGCTCCAACTCCAAGTTAGATGGATTGCGTTGCTGTACAGTCTTCAAGTAATGCCACATATTCTCGATTGGATTGAGGTCTGAGCTTTGATTAGGCCATTAGTGTGGCTTTAGCAGTATGCTTAGGGTCATTGTCCTGTTGGAATGTGAACCTTCGTCCCAGTCTCAAACCTCTGGCTGACTCAAACAGGTTTTCCTCCAGAATTGCCCTGTATGAGGGTAAGTCAAAAAGTTCTAAGACAGATATTATAATTTCAAAAGATGTAAAAGACATCCCCCAGAATTCTACAAAGAAGGAATTCTCCAAGGCGGCACGGTGGTGTAGTGGTTAGCGCTGTCGCCTCACAGCAAGAAGGTCCTGGGTTCGAGCCCCGGGGCCGGCGAGGGCCTTTCTGTGTGGAGTTTGCATGTTCTCCCCGTGTCCGCGTGGGTTTCCTCCGGGTGCTCCGGTTTCCCCCACAGTCCAAAGACATGCAGGTTAGGTTGACTGGTGACTCTAAATTGACCGTAGGTGTGAATGTGAGTGTGAATGGTTGTCTCTGTCTATGTGTCAGCCCTGTGATGACCTGGCGACTTGTCCAGGGTGTACCCCGCCTTTCGCCCGTAGTCAGCTGGGATAGGCTCCAGCTTGCCTGCGACCCTGTAGAAGGATAAAGCGGCTAGAGATAATGAGATGAGATGAGGAATTCTCCAATGGAAACACCGCTTGCAGAAGTGTTTAGACTTAAATGGAGGATATGTAGAGAAATAGCTTTATTTTCATAAATAAAGATTTTTTTTCAATTTGTCTTAGAACTTTTTGACTTACCCTCGTATTTAGTGCCATCCATCTTTCCTTCAGTCCTGACCAGCTTTCCTGTCCCTTCTCAGGGTGATGGAAGTGTTGGGTTCGCACCACACATTGCATTTCCCATGATTACCAAACAGTTCAATTTTAGTCTCATCTGACCAGAGAACCTTCTTCCATGTGGCAGACTCCCCAAACGTGTTGCCGAGCAAACTCCAAATGTGTTTTCTTGTTTGTTTTTTTCTTTAACTAATGGCTTTTTTTCTGGCCACTCTTCCATAAAGCCCCACTCTGTGGAGTGTATGGCTTGAAGTGGTCCTATGGACAGAGACTCCAATTTCCGCTGTGGAACAGCTCCTTCAGTGTTATCTTTGGTGTCTTTGTTGCATCTCTGATTAAAGCCCTCCTTGCCTGGTCTGTGAGATCACCCCACCTTGATCTACACTTCTCCACAATGTTGTCTCTGACCTGTTTGGAGTGCTCCTTGGTTTTCATGTTGCTTGTTTAGTAGTGTTGCAGAGTCAGGGTCCTTCCAGAAAAGGCTGATTTTTATACAAACATCATGGGACAATTTGATTGCACACAGGCAGATCTTAACTAATTATGACTTATGAAGTTAATTGGTTGAACCTGCTCTTATTTAGGGGTTTCATATGAAAGAGGGTGAACACTTATGCACATGGTCAGAACAAAGAGTGAGCACTGCCCATTTTCTCACGTGCTGTACTTTTGACTCTTGCATGGAGAGCTTGTGGCTAATGTACAGCACTAGACGCTCCTCCCCCTCCACCACCTGAAACAAAACGGCCCCCAGCCCTCTGTCCAACATGTTGGTCTGTAAAACAAAAGGGGGAAAAAGTCAGGAGAACACAACAGCAGACTCTCACACAAAACCGCCTTTACCTGAGCAAAAGCCAGTTCACATGGCTCCATCCACTGGACCAGATCTGATGCCCCCTTTTTAGTTAGGTCAGTCAGCAGGCTGGTGACATCCGAAAAGTTCAGTACGAACCACCTGTAATAGCCAGCCAGCCCCAGGTACTGCCTCACCCCCTTTTTGATCTTAGGTCTCGGGCAGGCCTGAGATCAAAACCGATGGCGCTGCTCTGCTTGCGACCCGGGCTTGCCGTCACTGCAGCCAGCTCTTGTTTCAGTCTGTTTTTGTACGTTTGCGTTTGTTTTTATGTGCGCGATTGTTGAGTGTGTAACACTGCAGAACGTGAAACAACATGGCAAAGCTAATTTACTATTTATACCTTGTACTAATTATCGCCGGACTTTGGATTCCCTGCCAAGCTCACTTCGGGGTCAAGGAGGCTCAAACACCTATCTCCTACACCAGAGACGCCCTGCTGGCGCTGCGATCAGCTGGAGTCACCCCCGTTTTGGACCTACCGGAATGCGTGAGAATGCAGCCAATGCGAACGCGGCCCAGAAAACGGGGCCGGCGAGGCGGAGTGCGGCAGCATCTGTTGAGGAGAGGCAATCGGCCTCCCCTGCCATCTATGATTCTCTGCAACGCGAGGTCACTCCGGGCCAAGATTGATGAGCGTCAGATTAACACCAAGGCATGCTTTGAGTACCACACCGTGAGCCTGTTGGCTATCACAGAGACATGGCCCCATCAAGATATCCAAAACTCTTTAGTCGACATCGAAGGATTTTCGCTTATCCGCGCTGACAGGACTGAGCAATCGGGGAAAAGCAGAGGAGGTGGCATGGCGGTGTATGTGAGTAACAACTGGTGCAAACAACACACAGTTAGGGAAACGTTTTGTTCTCCTGACGTGGAGCTCTTGCACCTGCACTTCAGACCGTTTTATCTACCAAGGGAGTTTGGTAGTGTATCCGTGTGCATTGTCTACGTACCCCCAAGTGGGAATGCAGCTCAAGCTGCAACTCGCATTGCGGACCGTGTACACAATGAACTACAGCGTTCGCCAGGCGCACCGGTGTTTATTATGGGGGACTTCAATCTTTGCAAATTAGAGCTTGCGCTCCCTGGGTTCGAGCAATACGTCAAGTGTAGCACACGCGACAAAAGAACTCTTAAGTGCTATGGTAACATCAACAATGCATACGTCGCCAAACCCAAACCTCCCCTGGCCAACTCAGACCATAATGTCATTCACTTAATTCCAAAATATAAAACTATGTTGAAACACAGCAAACCCCAAGTGAAAATTGTAACTATGTGGACAGAGGAGGGGATAGAATCCCTCAAAGGCTGCTTCCTGTGTACAGACTGGGACATTTTTCATGATGCCAAAATTGATGTGGCCACAGACACAATCACTGATTATATTAACTATTGTGTGGACAGTGTGCTGGACAAAAAACAAATTGTGGTCTACCCAAACAACAAACCCTATATAACCAAGGACATTAAGGACTGTATAAATAGAAAAAAGGCAGCTTTCAGAAACAATGACACAGTGAGTCTGAAAATTGTACAAAAAGAACTCAATAAGTTATTGAGGGAAGCCAGGAATCATCAAAGGGACATAATTGAGACTGAATTCTCAAACATGAACTCCAAAAAACTATGGGACTCAGTGAAAGACATTGCAAATATGCGCCCAAGCAAAGTAGACATAAGCACTTCCGACGACCACCAGAAGGCAAATGAATTAAATGACTTTTTTCTCAGATTCCAAACTCAGGATTTTAATAATGAGTGTATGTTGGTTTTAGATTCACTCAGTGATGAGACGAATGTCCATGAGGTAGACTGCTTCAAAATACAGACTCTATTCCAGCAGGTTTGCACAAAAAAGGCCATGGGGCCAGATGGGATCTCTGCCCGCCTTCTAAAAACCTGTGCAGAGGAACTCATCCCAGCCTTGTGTCCAATAACTAGACTCTCACACTATGGAAAAAGGCAGCCATAACACCAGTCCCAAAAAAGCTTTGTCCCTTTAAAAACAATGACTTTAGACCTATAGCTTTAACATCCATAGTCATGAAATGTTTTGAAAAATATATGGTGTCTCTTTTAAAAACTGAGGTAAACCCAAATCTAGACCCATGGCAGTTTGCCTACAAATGCCACAGAAGCACAAATGATGCTATAAGTAGTATCACCCACCTAGTTTTAAAGCACCTTGAGGACCCAAAGGCTTATGCACGTTTACTTTTTATTGATTTTAGCTCTGCTTTTAACACAATTCAGCCCATTTTACTACTAGATACACTGAAGAACATGGGTGTCAGCACTTTTATCATTAAATGGTATTATTCATTTTTAACAAACAGGATGCAGTATGTAAGAGTCCATAAAGCAACCTCACAATCTAAATCCATAAGTACAGGGGCTCTTCAAGGTTGTGTGAGTTCCCCTGTACTCTTCACTATCTATAGAGGATTTCGGCCTACGTCATTGTTTCCATAGCGACAATATTTATGCCGCCATTTTGACGGTCACAAATATGGCGACTACCGGTAGCGATACACTGTTGATCATGACGAAGTCTCATTGTCGAGTATTTTATCCGGCCTAGATGACGTGAGTAAGAAGCTATATCACCAGAAAATCAATGATGCTGGTGTACGTGATCCGTACACGTTACCAGGCTATCTTTTTCTGGCTTTGCAGCGCTGCAGCGCGGGTGATCTTCCTGACCTGCAGTCAGGCGTGTGGGAAATACCAGGGAAAAAACATAAAAGAAAAAGGAGCGAGATGCAGAAAACACCTTCACTATCCAGCGACGTAGGGCATTTACAGGGCGAGCAGAGGGAGAGGTATTTGCAAAAATTGAGGTTAGCAGGCTTAGAGAACGACGTTTACCTGCTTCCACCAGGATTGTTCACTGATGTACGGAAGTACACAAAGCCCTCATCTTTACCTGACTTCGGCCCACATGATCTGTATACCTATGTCGTTAAAAACCAGGCTGGGTAACATGCCTACATCAGCGGGTCGTCCCTGGAGCCGGTGGTCGCCATCTTATTACAGCTAAGGTTTGTTCACATTTTCATTTACTTTTGGTCCTCAGGATAAACAAAATGTTATTAAATGTCATTGAAATAACTTCTTAGTCTGTTGAGACATGGCCCGTTATAAATTTGCTGTTACCAGGCAATGACCAAGAACTGTATTATTAGGGTCGGTGTAGTTGTAGCAGTGCACTAGCAGCTAGCTGTTAGCACTAGCTAATGTCAACAACATCATAGCTGGTATGTTACTGTAGCAATGTTTACGTTCAGTCATTTGGATGACTGTTAAAACCTTTCAGTCTCAAGTTTTTCCTTTACTGTATTTACTAGTTTACTGAGCTAGCGCGCTCAGGCAGGCTGAGAGCGAGCGCGCTAGCTCCCAGCCTGCCCAAGCTAGCGCGCTCGCTCCCAGCCTGCCCGAGCTAGCGCGCTCGCCTCCAGCCTGCCCGAGCTAGCGCGCTCGCCTCCAGCCTGCCCGAGCTAGCGTGCTCGCTCCCAGCCTGCCCAAGCGCGCTAGCTCAGTAAACTAGTAAATACAGTAAAGGAAAAACTTGAGACTGAAAGGTTTTAACAGTCATCCAAATGACTGAACGTAAACATTGCTACAGTAACATACCAGCTACTATGTTGTTGACATTAGCTAACTTGACCTTCAAAATGGCGGACACCGGGGCGTCACGTGACCTGTGACGTCACGTCGAAATCCTCTATACGAATGAGTGTGTGAGTAAACACTCACACAACTACATTGTTAAATTTTCTGATGACACTGCCATTTTGGGACTTTTGCATAAAGACCAGGATGCAGCACCATACCACCTAAAAATTAAGCAGTTTGTAGACTGGTGTGATGCCCATCACCTGGTTGTCAATGTAAAGAAAACGGAAGAAATGATATTTGACCCCAGAGCAGTTTCTGATTCAAGACCAGTATGCATCCACAACGCCCCCATCAGTCAGGTCTGCTCCTATAAATACCTGGGTGTACTTATGGACAGCTCACTTACATGGCATGTTCACATTGACAGTCTATGCACTAAACTCCAGCAGAGGATGTATTTTTTAAGACGACTAAGACTGTATGGTGTTAGTAGCAGGCTTCTGTTTTTATTTTTCAAATGGTTTTAGAAAGTGTGATACAGTATGGTATGGAAACCTAGTATGGGAATCTGACTGTTCAGTTGAAAGCAAAGTTGGGGCGTCTGGTCAAAACTGCACTTAAAATTGTTGGTCATACAGATCAAGGTTATATGCAATCTCTCTATGAAAAGTCAGTGCTCAGGGAGGCACTGAAGATTTTAGATGACCCCACCCATATATTGTACCAGGAATTTACTCTGCTACCCTCAGGGAGACGTTTTGGAACACCACATTCCAGACCGAACAAATATAAAAACTTTTCTACCAACTGCCATCAAAATGCTCAATGACAGATAGCAGCCATGCTATGCAGTACACAGTTTTTTTATGTATAGTTTTATGTTTTTTATGTATAGGTCTATGTTTTTATGTATTCCATGTATTGTCTTAATGTACCGTATGAATGTTGTATGTGTTGCAGTGACTGTTTAAGCCTAACACAAATTTACCCCCTGGGGACAATAAAGTACACTCTACACTCTACAGGCCACAATCATTGCAGTCTTGTCAATTTGGGGACACACCTGCCCATGACTGGGTTGCTCCAGTCGCTATGGGATCCCCATCAATTACCACCATCATAAGCATAACCTCGAGTTAGTCCTGAACCACATTTTTCTTGTGCTCGGGGAGCTGATACAGGTGGCTGCGCTCCACTACCCCTGGGAGAGTCTCAATGTGGTGTTCTATGAGGTCCGTGTGACCATTCTGCGATGTGGCAAGAACACATTGCAGAATTCCTCCTGCAACCTAATCACCTGTGCTCTCTGGGACGGTGAAAGGTGGTCTCTACAGGGGAAATTGAGCCACACTTTTTAGACTTGCCTCCAGTCCCAGCACTGGAGGCAACTACCGTTGCCAGAACCACAGGAACCTCTTCTCTCCACGGTTTCAGGTGATTGGGGTGGTAAATTTGACGTGTTGCCCTTATATGGCTTTTTGATCTCATAGTAGACCTCCCCAATTCACCATGTGACCACAAAGGGCCACTTGGAAAGTAATTTTGAAGTTCAGGTGGGCAGTAAAATGAGGACTTTATCTCCTGGTGCAAATTCCCTTAGCCGTGCCCCTCTGTTGTACAGGTGAGCTTGATGTTCTTGAGCCCATAGCAAATTCTCCTGGGTTATGTCACGTGCCTCAGTGCGTGGAGTTTTGCTCTCGGGTCAAGAACGTATTGGATTTCATTTTTGCTTTGAGAAGGCCCCTCCTCACAATTTTCTCTAATGATGTCTAAGACACCACGGGGCTTGTGCTCATACAGCAATAGCCCCCAAGCATAACTATATCATCATTTGTTTATCGCAATGCATTATGAGGGATAGCCAGGTTGGTAGTTGTGCAATATAGCAGATGTTAGATTAATTTTACGTGAGTGCGATGTGAGAGGAGCAAATTTGCCGTGCTCTGTCGTGGAAGACAATGAAACTGGTGATTTAAAGAGGTGGATAACATGTCGAGGGTTTACAGCGGGAAAATCTGAATCCAAATCAAGCTTGGTGAGAAGGTAAGGCATAAGTGACAAGAAATCGTACAACCTAGAGATTGACAGAGTCTACCACACTGTACAACAACATCAAATCTCAATGCCTTATCAAAACATTTATGAATGAGTGATTAGTTAAATAAAACTTGATATCAGGAAACATTACCAAAAAAAATCTTTGGAAACCCGCTGATCTGCCATGTCCTGTTCAGTATAAATGCGTTTACTTCAATAAATGCTTATAGTGAGGTACACTGAACATTATACATACCTGAAAGAGAACCCTTCATGGTTTGGGAGTTTTATTGATCCGACAGGCTTATTCGGCTGCTGAGTGCTTCAGTACATTGAAAGGCAAAGGCTGAGGAATGCTTCTTTGTTTTACAGGCTTTGGAATATTGCTAGTTTCAGACGATGAACAGTGTTGATTGTTATCATCTATAACCGAAGGTCATTCCGCAGACCATGGAAATAATGCTGGGTCACAGTTTAAGTACATCTTTTTTGCACCAGAGAAATTTAAGCTACAAACACTTGTCCATTTCGATTCAGTTTGAAGGTTTTCATTGTGGATTAAACTTATCCATTTCTTTCTTCTCTTCTCCTCGACTGGCAGCTGATAAAAGCTCAAATTAGGTGTTCTCTTTGTTGTGAAGACACAGGCACACAGCAATTCACTTTAGGCATGGTTAAAACCAGTTAGACAGAACAATGCAGTGTTTAACAAAGACAAAAGTAAACAATATAGTGGAGCTATATAATGCATTGCGGTAAATAAGCGATGACATAGTCATGGGTTAGGTTATTCAAATGGGGAAACCCAGTGGAGGCTTGTGGGACCTCATGCACTGCAAACAAAAGGCTTCTGTGGGGCTGGGGTGGGTGAGGAGAGAGGGGGAGAAGGCAAAAGTGAGAGAGCGGAGGAGAAGTTGTAACAGTATCTGCTCCTGGAAACTCCATCAGGTGGTCCTCGTCCAGCTGGACCGCCACCTCCAGCACCGCAGCTCGGTGACACCAGATCCACGCTGACATCTTGCTCGGCAGCTGGGTGACCTCGAGACCATCCTCCAATGTCAGTCGAGGATGGTCTCAACATCAACATTGCCGGCCAGCAGCTACTGTTGGCAGGTATCCTGGAGCTGTTGCATGAACGCAAATGGCCAGCTCACTTCGCCATATGTCAGTGAGCAGAAGTGCTGGTGCTGCTCTTCTGGGCCATGGCTGACCTGGTGTAGGATGGCTCGCTTCAAGTTGGGGTACTCCAGTATGCAGGTGGCCGCAAGCTGGGCCTTCCCCATCAGGAGCGGCAATAAGCGAACCGCCCACTGTGAGGTTGACCACGAGCTAGAGGTCTGCGCAGGACAGAATTTTCAGTCCCGCTCCCGCCCACTCCCGCATTGTGCAGTCCCACTCCCGCCCTCTCCTGCAAAGAATTATGATTTTTCAGTCCCGCTCCCACCCGCGCCTGCCATATTTTGTCCCGCTCCCACCCGCAAATCCCGCATGATGCAGATGTTTGCGTTATTTCTCACGAAAGTTTTTGTCATTGGCTTGGGGAATTAAACATACTGAGCTTAGCTGAGCTCTCCACTGACTGATCCTTCACCTAGCGCACGTAGCGAGGGTGCGCGTTGCCAGGCGGCATGCGCAGCTGAGGCTTTACAGAGATACCCAACACACCTACCAAAATCTACAGTGGATATTAAGAATATTGTACATTGCACATAGCTTATATGTCACTGTAGGTATCATGCCGCCATCTTGGTATAAGAACTACAACTACCAGGCAACTTCCGCATTGACTACATCACGCCTGGGTGGGATCATGGACATCACATTCCTCAGGTTTCACATAAGAGACTTGGAAAACTTCATTTTTCTTTGTCTCTAAGTTCTGATCCCGAACGGAACGGACCTAAGAAGAGACACTCACTATCAGACGTCTGAACCGCGCGTT
The DNA here is from genome assembly GCF_027579695.1 of Neoarius graeffei. Classification (NCBI taxonomy): domain Eukaryota; kingdom Metazoa; phylum Chordata; class Actinopteri; order Siluriformes; family Ariidae; genus Neoarius; species Neoarius graeffei. The sequence continues at coordinate 15,985,336 of NC_083569.1, forward strand.
TCCTCCTTTATCTAACTTTGATTAAGTTAGATTTCAGAAACACGCGATCATCAACTCAAGCGAGTTATTAACCGGTTTGCAAGTATTACTTGTCTTTTAACGCGTACGCGGCTGCGAGCAAAAGGCAGTTTTCTAAAGAGCTCTTCTCTTTTCTTTCTTTTAAATCCATGCACGGTGTTGAACAAAGACTTTTCGTCTTATCAACTGCGAAGCTTCTCCAAAGAACCTCTCCAGGCTCCAGTGAACATCTGATTCGTCAGAGACTCTCTCTCACCGAAGCGTAATCTTCCGCCTCGAATTTCTGCAGACAAAGGCGAGACTTTTTGCAGTAAGAAAAGGCACTGGGAAATAATATTAGTCTTAGTAATTAATTCACTAAGTGTGAAGTTAGTCAGGAATAAGTGTGCACACTGTATTATTGTTGATTTTCTATTATTTGGTACTATTGATTTTAATTTGGTTAATCAATAAGTCTTGCATTCTCTCTCTCTCTCTCTCTCTCTCTCTCTCTCTCTCCTAACATTCTGATTTCAATTAACTCACTCATATTGTGACCTCATCAAGATTTCAGAATGTTTTGCCTCTAAAAAGGGCCTTTGCATGCTTAGGAAGAGCCCCTCCTCCTTCCCCTTTGTTCCAAGAGGTCCTGTATCTCATCTTTGAATTAAATATCATAAGTTCTAAGTTTAATTCGACCTTGATAGCAATTCTCCTGTTTACATTTAAAGCCTATAAACTACAGATGACTGTTTGAATGTATTTTAACCATTAATCTCTGGTTTTTGACACACATAGTTTACTAGGCCTGAAGAAAGCACATGGTGTAGCTAGCCTTTCTTTGTCTAGTCAGCATACCTAGCTAATCACTGGGCTATAGACCCTTTTCAGTCACGTGACCTTCGTAAACGCGACCGCCATTTTGGACATGTAGTGGACTTCGGCTCGAATTGGTTTGAATGCGAGGAAGGCGACAAACATAAAAGAAAAAGGAGCTAGATGCAGAAAACTGTATTTACTAGTTTACTGTAATTATGATCTGGCAGCTACTTACACTGGATCCAGTGTAAATAGCTGCCGGAGCCGCTGGCCGCGAGCTGGCTGCTGGAGCCGCCGGCCGCGAGCTAGCGCGCGCTATCCCTCCCTCCTCGGCCGGCCGCGAGCTAGCGCGCGCTCTCCCTCCCTCCCCGGCCGGCCGCGAGCTAGCGCGCACTCTCCCTCCCTCCCCGGCCGGCCGCGAGCTAGCGCACGCTCTCCCTCCCTCCCCGGCCGGCCGCGGATGTCCCGGATGTCATTTGCATGAAACATACGAGTGGCATTTTTCCCAGTAAAACACTTGTCAGCATCATCTTTCAGCTGCTCTATCGCCACAGTGGATCTGTTCCACATATTTGATTTGGCATAGGTTTTTACACTGGATGCCCTTCCTGATGCAACCCTCCCCATTCTATCTGGGATTGGGACCAGTGGCTGGGTATTTTACCAAATTTGCATGTCTTTGAACTGTGGGGGAAACCGGAGCACCCAGAGGAAACCCACATTGACACAGGGAGAACATGCAGACTCCCCCGTCAGCAGTGAGGTTCAAACCTGGAACCTTCGTGCTGTGAGGCAACAGTGCTAACCACAACACCACCGTGCCAGCACCCACTCATGTCATTTTCTCTGTCTCTCTCACATACACACACATGTATGTATGAGAAAGAGAGAGCAATCAAGTCCACCTCAGAGGCTGCGGAGAGAGCCTAGCAAGCTACAGATCAGCCCACAGAGAAATACCCCCGGGGATGAACACCCCAGTAGGACGGAACTAATGATGATGACCTTGGATAATGAATCATTGACTATGGCAAGTAGATGCATCTGTGGTAAGGTCTGTAAGAATGAACGGGGCCTAAAATTCCATCAGGCTCAGGTGAAATGCTTGTACAGGAGAGTGTAGCCCAGCACACAGGACCAATGCCTGGTGAGACACAGGAGAAGCCCGGCCCGGAGACAACCCACAGAACCCAGAACCTCCAAGTGCCCAACACTCCAACCCCACTCAGAATAATCTCACGACATCTGATCAAGTGGCCTCCCTCAAACCAGCAGAGGATTTGGCAACAGTTTGACGAGGATGCATCCAGAATCATCAGTACAATGGCAAAGGGTGATGCAGAACGCCGCCTCTGGAAGCTTTGGTGTTGAGGAGCCCACCTACACCAAAAAATATAGGGCCCACAAGATCCAGCAACTATGGAAAGAGCTGTGAATGCTGACAAAGCAGTTCAAGGCAGCAGCTGAGGAGGAGAAGCCACCACTTGCTGAGCTCCATTATACCATCTGGAGGAAGCTTATGACCCTGTGTAGAGCTGAATGGCACAGGAGGCATAGGATTGAGAGAGCCAGGAAGCAAGCTTCCTTTTTAGCCAACCCCTTTGGCTTCGCAAAGCAGCTGCTAGGGCAAAAGTGCAGTGGGTGTCTCGATTGCTCTAAGGAAGAGGTAGATCTATTCCTGCAGAACACCCTGAGCGATCCAGACCGACAGAAGGAACTAGGACTGCAAACAGCCCTCCTGGAGGTACCAGCCCCTCTAGCAGAATTCAACACCTTAGAGCCTGCCTGGAAAGAAGTTCAGGAGGTAGTAACAGCAGCCAGAGTCAGCTCTGCTCCAGGGCCCCAGTCAAGTACCCTACAAGGTGTACAAACACTGCCCAGGGCTCCTCCAAATCCTATGGAAGGTGCTGCAAGTGATTTGGAGAAGAGGAACTGTAGCAGAACAGTGGAAGCAGGCAGAAGGTGTTTGGATCCCAAAGGAGGAGAATTCAACCAAGCTGGAGCAATTCTGGATGATTTCACTTCTCAGTGTGGAGAGAAAGATCTTTTTCAGTGTCCTAGCCAGAAGGATGACTGACTTCCTCTATAAGAACAAGCATATTGACATGTCAGTACAGAAGGGTGGCACCTCTGGAGTGCCAGGGTTGCTTAGAAAGCATGGGAGTGGTCACTCAACTGATCAGGGAGGTGCGGGAGGGTAGTGGAGACTTAGCAGTGCTTTGGTTGGAGCTTGCTAATGCATATGGGTCGATCCCCCACAAGCTGATAGAGGCCACCCTTGACTGACACCACATTCCTCATAAGATCAAAGACCTCATCCTGAATTACTATGACAATTTCAGGCTGAGAGTTACATCAGGGAGCATAACATCTGGATGGCATCAGCTTGAAAGAGAGATCATACCTGGGTGCACAATCTCCGTGATCCTCTTTGCCTTCACCATGAATATATTGGCCAGGTTAAGGCTGTGTAAACAGTGCAGAGGCCCTCTGTCCAAATCTGAAACCCAGCAGCCCTCCATCATAACCTTTACGGACGACCTGATGGTTACCACCACATTAGTTCCTGGATGTAGGTGGATTCTCCAGGGCTTGGTCAAGCTCATTTCTTGGGCTAGAATGAGCTTTAAACCGGCAAAATCCAGGTCCATGGTCCTAAAGAAGGGAAAAGTGGTGGACAAGTTTCACTTCTCCATGGATGGTGCACCAATACCATCCGTCACTGAGAAGCCAGTCACCAGCCTAGGCAAGGTTTTTGACTGCAGCTTCTTGATATCAAACAGCTGTTTTGATAACTTTCAATCAGGATTTCGTGCCAATCATAGCACTGAAACAGCGCTGATTAAAGTTATAAATGACATACGTCTTAATACTGATGCAGGCAAAACATCGGTCCTGGTATTACTGGACCTCAGTGCAGCTTTTGATACTGTTGATCACAACATACTGCTATATCGACTTGAACATTGGGTTGGGTTGACTGGTAAAGTTATCAAATGGTTAAAATCATACTTAAAAGATAGAAGCTTCTTTGTTACCATGGGAAATTGTCCCCCAGGGGTCGATTCTTGGACCATTACTATTCAACCTTTATATGCTCCCACTTGGGCAAATTATCAAGAACAATTCAATTTTATATCACTGCTATGCAGATGATACCCAAATTTATCTTGCTCTATCACCTAATGATTATGCCCCCCTTGAATGTCTCTACCAGTGTATCGATCAAATCAACAACTGGATGTCACAAAATTTTCTTCAGCTGAACACAGATAAAACAGAAGTAATTCTATTTGGAAAAAAAGATGAAAGACTCAGGATTACCACTATTCTTGACACAAAGGGGATTAAAACAAAAGAAATGGTTAAAAATCTTGGTGTTTTCATTGACAGCGAGCTAAACTTTGACAGGCACATGAAAGCAATCACTAAAACGGCATTTTATCACCTAAAAAACATTTCCAAACTAAGAGGACTTATGTCAAAAAATGATCTGGAAAAACTTATACATGCCTTCATCTCTAGTAGGGTTGATTACTGCAATGGCCTTTTCACAGGCCTGCCAAAAAAAACCGTCAAACAACTTCAGCTGGTTCAAAATGCAGCAGCTAGGGTTCTCACACAAACAAAAAGAACAGAACACATTACTCCAATTCTAAGGTCCCTTCACTGGCTTCCAGTAAGCTACAGAATTGACTTTAAAGCATTGCTGCTGGTGTACAAATCTCTAAATGGTACAGGGCCTCTCTGATATGTTGCAGCGGCCTAACCCAATCAGATCTACCAGATCGCAGCAGAAAAATTTACTGTTAAAACCTGTTGTTAAAACAAAGTGTGGTGAAGCAGCTTTTAGCTACTATGCAGTACAGCTATGGAACCAACTGCCAGAGGACATCAAAAATGCTCCTGCTGTTGGCAGCTTCAAATCTAGACTAAAGACCAAGCTGTTTTCAGATGCTTTCTGCTAAATTATTAATATTGCCTTCTCTACATGTTTTAAACTCTTTACTTTTACAGTCTCTCCATGTTTTAAATTTTACTTAACTTTTATTCTATTTTATTCTGCTGTTTTTTTTTTTGGTTTGGTTTTTTGGGTTATTTTTATTGAACTTTTATCTCATTTTATTATTTTATTTCTACTATTGTTTAATTCTTATTAATTTTCTTCCCCATTTATTTTATGTAATTTTATTTTCTATTGTTTACTGTTTTGCTTTTACTTCTGTAAAGCACATTGAACTGCCACTGTGTATGAAATGTGCTATATAAATAAACTTGCCTTGCCTTGCCTTGCAGCCTCAAAGACACAGCGTCAGTCCAGACTACCATCAAGAAGCTTGAAACCTGGTTGTCTACAGTAGACAAGTCTGGTCTACCTGGTAGGTTCAAGGTATGGCTGTACCAGCATGGCATTTTGCCCTGCATCCTCTGGCCTCTGTTAGTGTATGAGGTGACAATGTCTACAGTTGAAACTTTGGAGAGAAAGATCAGCTGCTACCTTCAAAGATGGCTGGGTCTGCCTCGTAGTCTCACCAGCAGAGAGCTCTACAGCAGGAGCAACAAGCTTCAGCTTGCCATCAGCAGCCTGGAGGAGGAGTTTAGAGTCTCTCAAACAAGGGAGGCTCTAGCCTATCACAACTCCGGGGACCCCAGAGTGGCATCGGCAGGCATTGTAGTGCGGACAGGCAGGAAATAGAGAGCGCAGGAGGGGCTGGAGGAAGTGGAGTTCAGGCTGAGATACAGGGCACTGCTGGGCACAGTGGCAACCAGGCAAGCAGGACTGGGAGCCATCCCACAACCACGATATGACGAGGCTTGTGGCAAAGTCAGACATCACCTGGTTCTGGAGGAGGTCCGAGCAGGTGTGGAAGAAGTGAGGATGAGCAGGATGGTGAGCATGTGGCAGCAGGGGCCATGGATGAGGTGGGAAGGAGCACTGGAGAAGAAATTTAACTGGAATGACATCTGGAAGGCAGAACCAAAGGGCATCAAGTTCATGATCCAAGCTGCCTATGATGTGCTCCCCAGCCCAGCCAACCTGCACACCTGGGGCAAGAGTAACATTCCAACTTGTCCACTCTGTCCAGGAAGGGGGATCTTGGAGCATATCCTGAGCAGCTGCCCAGAAGTCCTTGGGGAGGGCCGATATCTCTAGCAGCACGACCAGGTCTTGAGGACAGTGGCAGAGGCCATCTCTAGGGCAGTGGCCACCAACAAACACATTTGTAGCCAGAGGAAGATTGCCTTCATAAAGGCTGGAGAGAAGCCACAGCCAAAGCCCTCACCATCAGCCAGTCTGCTCTCAATGGCATCAGACTGGGAACTCTGGGTTGACTTGGGCAGACAGCTCAAGTTCCCAGAATTCATAACACCACATCTCAGGGATGTTGATGCTAACATCTGCATCTTCCAAGCAGGTCCTCTTACTGGAGCTGACAGTCCCTTGGGAGGACTGCATGAAAGAGGCCAATAAGCGCAAGCAGCTCGAGTATCAGGAGCTCATTGAGGAGTGCCAGAGGAGGGGCTGGAAAGCTCGCTGTGAGCCAGTCGAGGTGGGGTGCAGAGGCTTTGCTGCCTGCTTCCTGTGCAAGATCTACACCCTGCTCTGCATCACAGGAGCAGTAAAAAGGAGAGCTATCAAGTCCACCTCAGAGGCTGTGGAGAGAGCCTCGAGGTGAATTTGGATCAAAAGGTTCAAGAAGTGGGCCAATAATGCTGGGACACAAGTTGGGGCCCGATTAAACCCAACTGGGTCACCTGAGGGAGGGTGTCTGATGATGTGAGACCCAAAAACACCTGATGATCTCAGGAACCATCACTGGTGATGTGTCCCAGTGCATCTACAGATTTATCTATCTAAAAATCTCAAATGTATGTGTATGTATGTGTATACACACACATATCTCATCTCATCTCATTATCTCTAGCCGCTTTATCCTGTTCTACAGGGTCGCAGGCAAGTTGGAGCCTATCCCAGCTGACTACGGTCGAAAGGCGGGATACACCCTGGACAAGTTGCCAGGTCATTGCAGGGCTGACACATAGACACAGACAACCATTCACACCTACAGTCAATTTAGAGTCACCAGTTAACCTAACCTGCATCTCTTTGGACTGCGGGGGAAACCGGAGCACCCGGAGGAAACCCACGTGGACATGGGGAGAACATGCAAACTCCGCACAGAAAGGCCCTCGTTGGCCACAGGGCTCGAACACGGACCTTCTTGCTGTGAGGCAACAGCGCTAACCACTACACCACCGTGCCGCCCATATATATATATATATATATATATATATATATATATATATATGCGCTTAAGATAACAGTAATATTGTTTTAAAACCATACTGTAGAAGTCAGAGCAGGTGGGTGGAGCACAGAAGTATGGCAGGCCAGAACTGAGTTCCAAAAACTATTTTATTTTGCACTTTTCAGTAGCAATGTATATTCTCCCAGCCACATGCATACACACACACACAAGTCATCTGGTGCGGGAGAGAGCTCACTTCCTCTGCTCTCTCTCTCCTTATATAGGGTGTGGTTGCTGGGAAGACACACAAACACAGGTTAATTGCTCTCAGGTGAAGTGATTCTGCCACTTACCTTCCCTGACTCCACCCTCCTGTCACAGACCGGCACTTGACCACGCCCCCGCTGCCACATACCCCCACCGCCCGACTCAGGCCGGGCGCCTGTCCGGCCTGCAACCGACTCCCCCCCCCCCTTGACGGGAGAGGAAGTCCGTCACGACCATCTGCGCCCCCGGCCTGTGGACCACCTTGAAGTTGAAGGGTTGGAGTGCCAGATACCAACGGGTGATCCGCGCGTTGGCATCTTTCATGCGGTGGAGCCACTGGAGGGGCGCGTGGTCCGAACAGAGGGTGAAAGGGCGCCCCAGCAGGTAGTAACGGAGGGCGAGGACCGCCCACTTGATTGCCAGGCACTCCTTCTCAATCGTGCTGTAGCGCCCCTCACGCACTGACAGCTTCCGACTGATGTAAAGGACCGGGCGGTCCTCCCCCTCCACCTGCTGGGACAAAACGGCCCCCAGCCCTCTGTCCGACGCATCCGTCTGTAATGTAAAAGGGAGAGAGAAGTCAGGGGAGTGTAAAAGTGGCCCCCCACACAGTGCAGCCTTTACCTCAGAGAAAGCCCGCTGACACTGCTCCGTCCACTGGACCGGATCTGGCGCCCCCTTTTTAGTGAGGTCAGTCAGCGGGCTGGTGACGTCCGAATAATTAGGTATAAACCTACGATAGTAGCCAGCCAGCCCCAGGAACTGTCTCACCCCCTTTTTGGTCTTGGGCCTCGGGCAGGCCGCAATCGCTGCTGTCTTATTAATTTGGGGACGCACCTGCCCGTTGCCCAAGTGGAAGCCCAGATACCGTACTTCCACCCGCCCAATCGCACACTTCTTTGGGTTGGCAGTGAGTCCCGCCCGCCTCAGCGACCTAAGGACAGCCCTCAGGTGTTGCAGGTGCCGCTGCCAGTCGTTACTATAAATGATAATATCATCTAAATACGCGGCCGCATAGGTGGCGTGGGGCCGGAGGACCCTGTCCATCAGCCGCTGAAATATAGCGGGCGCCCCAAACAGCCCAAACGGAAGTGTGACGAACTGGTGTAAGCCGAACGGTGTGGAAAAGGCCGTTTTCTCCCGGGATAATGGAGTCAAGGGGATCTGCCAATATCCCTTTGTCAAATCCAATGTCGAGTAAAAGCGAGCCGTGCCAAGTTGATCGAGCAGCTCATCAATACGAGGCATTGGGTACGCGTCGAATTTAGACACCGCGTTGACTTTTCTATAGTCCACACAGAACCGGACCGAGCCGTCGGCCTTGGGAACCAAGACCATCGGGCTGCTCCAGTCACTGTGGGACTCCTCAACGATGCCCATTTCGAGCATGGCCTGAAGTTCTTCCCGAACCACCTTTTTTTTGTGTTCAGGTAGCCTGTAAGGGCGGCTACGCACTACCACCTCCGGGGGCGTCTCTATGTGGTGTTCTATGAGGTTAGTGCGACTGGGCAGGGGCGAGAACACATCCGAAAACTCGGCCTGCAACTGGGCGACCTCCGTGAGTTGGGTCGGGGAGAGGTGGTCTCCACAGGGGACCGGAGAGGTACGTGATGCCAATATCCCTTTTTGAACCTCCGGCCCCAGCTCCGCCTTCTCCGGAACTACCGACACCAATGCCACGGGGACCTCCTCGTTCCAGAGTTTCAGCAGATTGAGGTGGTAGATCTGTAGCGCCCCACCCCTGTCTGTTCGCCTCACCTCATAGTCGACGTCCCCGACTCGCCGTGTGACCTCAAAGGGCCCTTGCCACTTGGCGATCAATTTGGAGCTCGACGTGGGCAACAGTACGAGTACTTTATCTCCCGGTGTGAACTCTCTAAGGCGCGTACCCTTGTTGTACAGGCGGGCTTGCCATTCCTGGGCCTGCCGCAAATTCTCCTGAGTTAGGTGGGTGAGCATGTGGAGTTTTGCGCGCAGGTCCATAACGTACTGAATTTCGTTCTTACTTTGTGAAGGTCCCTCCTCCCAATTTTCCCGCAGCACGTCCAGGATGCCGCGCGGCTTACGGCAATATAATAATTCGAACGGGGAGAACCCTGTGGAGGCTTGGGGGACCTCTCGCACTGAGAACAGCAAGGGTTCGAGCCACTTATCCCAATTACGTGCGTCCTCACTTACGAATTTCTTAATAATATTTTTGAGGGTGCAGTTGAACCGTTCCACTAAACCGTCCGTTTGTGGGTGATATACGCTAGTGCGGATCGGCTTAATCCCCAATAACCCATACAGTTCGCGCAGTGTTCGTGACATAAACGTAGTGCCTTGGTCAGTCAGAATCTCTTTCGGGATTCCAACTTGGGAGATGACACGGAAGAGTGCCTCTGCAATACTGCGTGCTGAGATATTGCGCAGAGGCACTGCTTCCGGGTATCGTGTTGCATAGTCCACCAGAACTAATATAAAGCGGTACCCTCGTGCTGACCGATCTAATGGCCCGACGAGATCCATCCCAATTCTCTCAAACGGGGTCTCGATTAACGGTAGAGGGCGCAAAGGCGCTTTTGGAATGGCCGCTGGATTTACTAACTGGCATTCGCGGCATGCTGTACACCACCAAAGGACATCGCCGCGAATCCCCGGCCAATAGAATCGGGCCATTATTCGGGCTAGTGTTTTATCCTCCCCTAAGTGTCCGGCCATGGGATTAAAGTGAGCCGCCTGGAATACCAATTCCCGGCGGCTCTTTGGAATCAAAAGCTGCATGACTCGCTCTTTAGTTTGAGTGTCCTGCGTCACTCGGTATAATCTATCCTTCATAATCGCGAAGTAGGGGAAGGACGGGGTGGCGTTCGGCGGGAGCGTTTGACCATCGATTACTCTCACTTGGTCAAACGTATGCCGCAGAGTCTCGTCTCGCGACTGCTCTAATGGGAAATCCGCGAGGGATTCCCCAATAGAGAGAGGAGGAGCCGGCGGCTCCTCACTCTGACGCGGAGATGACGTAGACAGCTCTGTGACAGCTGCTCCCGCCAAAGCGACACCGGGACCTCCCCCTGTCAACTGGCAGGACCCACTCTCTACTAGGCGCGTCATTAAACCCCGAAATCCCGGCCAATCAGTCCCCAAAATTAAAGAGTGGGTAAGGCGAGGATTAACCGCCGCCTTCACTATAAATTTTTCCCCTCTGAAAATAATGTGGACCGACACCAAAGGGTAGCGGTGAACATCCCTGTGCACACACAACACCCTCACCCCTTGTGCTCCCCCCAATGCCTCGTTTTGAACCAGGCTTTGGCAAATTGAGGTCTGATTACAACCAGAATCCACCAATGCCTGATATGTAGCCCCTTGGATACTCACCGGTATGCGATACGCTCCAGCCCGATCGAGGGCGGCCTCTGGCGCGTCGGGGATCCAAACCACCGCGCCCACTTCCATTGTCGTGCACTGCTGTTGAAGGTGGCCTGGCTCCCCGCAGCGCCAGCCAACCGGCCCAGGCTTTCCCTCTGCACCGGTGATCTGGGGTTCACTCACCTGAGGTGGGGGAGAGACAGACACAGAAGGGAGAAACGGGAGGGCACCGTGGGTGCGGTGGGCCAGCTGGGGTGGGGCCGGCCCCCGCCTCCGCGGTGGGGGAATGGGGCGAGGACGGGACACAGGAGGAGGGGGAGAGAGAGAGAAGAGGAGAGAAGAGAAGATGCCATCTGCCGTCCTGCCGCCGGGACAGCCGCCAAATGGTCCTCCACCAGCTCGACTGCCTGATCCAGCGACGCCGGGTGGTGGCACCGGACCTACTCCGCAGCTCCTGCTGGCAAGCGAGCGACGAACTGTTCCAGCGCCACCTGGTCGAGGATTCCTTCGGCGTCACGGTTGTTGGCCCTCAGCCACCGCCAGCAGGCGTCCCGGAGCTGCTGGCCAAACGCGAACGGCTGGCCGACTTCCTCCAAGCGCAGCGCGCGGAAGCGCTGGCGCTGCTGTTCTGGAGTGCGCCCCACGCGCTGGAGGATGGCCCGGCGGAGGTCCGCGTAGGCCAGCCGGCGGTCGGCATGGAGCTGTAGCGCGGCCAGCTGTGCTTCTCCCGTGAGCAGGGGGAGGAGGCGCGCCGCATGCTGCTCCATCGGCCATCCCCAGGCTTCGGCGACTTGCTCAAAGAGCGTGATGAACGCCTCGGGGTCATCCTGCGGGCCCATCTTGTTGACAGTGAGGGGAGACGGGCCCGCGGTAGGAGCGCTGGCGGACCCCGCCGATGCGAGGAGGTGCCGGAACGCCTGTCGATCTTCTTGTTGGGCCAGCACCAGGGCCTCGAACCGCTCTTCTTGCTCTTTTCGGAGGGTGAGTAGCGCCTGGTGCTGGCTTTGCTGGGCCATGGCAAGGGCGTGGACCAGTTCAGCAAATGGGGAGGACTCCATGGGGCTGTGAGGCTGCTGTGCTCCAGATCCCGGGTTTCGGCACCACTGTAGAAGTCAGAGCAGGTGGGTGGAGCACAGAAGTACGGCAGGCCAGAACTGAGTTCCAAAAACTATTTTATTTTGCACTTTTCAGTAGCAATGTATACTCTCCCAGCCACATGCATACACACACACAAGTCATCTGGTGTGGGAGAGAGCTCACTTCCTCTGCTCTCTCTCTCCTTATATAGGGCGTGGTTGCTGGGAAGACACACAAACACAGGTTAATTGCTCTCAGGTGAAGTGATTCTGCCACTTACCTTCCCTAACTCCGCCCTCCTGTCACAGACCAGCGCTTGACCACGCCCCCGCTGCCACACATACCAAGCACCAAAATGTAAATGTGGGCCAACTGAGCAAGAGGCTGCATAGGTTATGTGTCTGAGAGAGGCTGTGCTCAATCGGTCATAAATTTCCATGTTAATTTGTACATTTCCTTACGTCCTACACTGCAAAAAATTGAAAACTGAATTTGAGGAGAAAATTACTTAATACTAGTGAAATTATCTTGCTGCATTGGCAGATATTTTTACTTAATAAGACATCTTAGAATATGTTGGTTGCAATCTAGAACTAAGTTTAATCTCAGAATTGGTGTCTTGTATTCTTCTAATAGGAAATGTTAGATAGTTTCAACTATTTTCAAGATATTTTCACTTGCTAAGATATCATTTTTTGCAGTGTACAAGCATTGACAGTATATAGCCTACAACTCATGATGATGTTCATTGACTGGCTGCATTTACATCCCTGTTTCCAGGGTGAAAATATAATGCACCCAAACCAATGGCTGTATATTGGTCCAGACAGTATTTTAATAACATTCTGAATTGTTACAAGTCACTCAACATTTACAATATTCACCTGGCTCTGTCAGTTGTTAGGCTAACAATCCAACACTGCTAGGTTGCTGTTATTGGGACAGCAACACGTCTTACCACCATAATAACATTGCTAAACATGTTAATGGTATGTTTTGCAGGAAGCATGTCAGTTCCGCAATTCATCTGGTACACCATAGGGAGTAAAAAAATAAACAAGGATCATATCACAGGTTTTACTGTAACTACAACCCCGATTCCAAAAAAGTTGGGACAAAGTACAAATTGTAAATAAAAACGGAATGCAATAATTTACAAATCTCAAAAACTGACATTGTATTCACAATAGAACATAGACAACATATCAAATATCAAAAGTGAGACATTTTGAAATTTCATGCCAACTATCGGCTCATTTGAAATTTCATGACAGCAACACATCTCAAAAAAGTTGGGATAGGGGCAATAAGAGGCTGGAAAAGTTAAAGGTACAAAAAAGGAACAGCTGGAGGACCAATTTGCAACTCATTAGGTCAACTGGCAATAGGTCATTAACATGACTGGGTATAAAAAGAGCATCTTGGAGTGGCAGGGGCTCTCAGAAGTAAAGATGGGAAGAGGATCACCAATCCCCCTAATTCTGCACCAACAAATCAAATCAAATCAAGTTTATTTGTATAGCGCTTTGTATTTGTATAACAAATAGTGGAGCAATATCAGAAAGGAGTTCGACAGTGTAAAATTGCAAAGAGTTTGAACATATCATCATCTACAGTGCATAATATCAAAAGATTCAAAGAATCTGGAAGAATCTCTGTGCATAAGGGTCAAGGCCGGAAAACCATACTGGGTGCCCATGATCTTCAGGCCCTTAGACGGCACTGCATCACATACAGGCATGCTTCTGTATTGGAAATCACAAAATGGGCTCAGGAATATTTCCAGAGAACATTATCTGTGAACACAATTCACCGTGCCATCCACCGTTGCCAGCTAAAACTCTATAGTTCAAAGAAGAAGCCATATCTAAACATGATCCAGAAGCACAGACGTCTTCTCTGGGCCAAGGCTCATTTAAAATGGACTGTGGCAAAGTGGAAAACTGTTCTGTGGTCAGACGAATCAAAATTTGAAGATCTTTATAGAAATCAGGGACGCCATGTCATTCGGACTAAAGAGGAGAAGGACGACCCAAGTTGTTATCAGCACTCAGTTCAGAAGCCTGCATCTCTGATGGTATGGGGTTGCATTAGTGCGTGTGGCATGGGCAGCTTACACATCTGGAAAGACACCATTAATGCTGAAAGGTATATCCAGGTTCTAGAGCAATATATGCTCCCATCCAGACGACGTCTCTTTCAGGGAAGACCTTGCATTTTCCAAAATGACAATGCCAAACTACATACTGCATCAATTACAGCATCATGGCTGCGTAGAAGAAGGGTCCGGGTACTGAACTGGCCAGCCTGCAGTCCAGATCTTTCACCCATAGAAAACATTTGGCGCATCATAACACGGAAGATACAACAAAAAAGACCTAAGACAGTTGAGCAACTAGAATCCTGCATTAGACAAGAATGGGTTAACATTCCTATCTCTAAACTTGAGCAACTTGTCTCCTCAGTCCCCAGACATTTACAGACTGTTGTAAAGAGAAAAGGGGATGTCTCACAATGGTAAACATAGCCTTGTTCCAACTTTTTTGAGATGTGGTGTTGTCATGAAATTTAAAATCACCTAATTTTTCTCTTTAAATGATACATTTTCTCAGTTTAAACATTTGATATGTTATCTATGTTCTATTCTGAATAAAATATGGAATTTTGAAACTTCCACATCATTGCATTCTGTTTTTATTTACAATTTGCACTTTGTCCCAACTTTTTTGGAATTGGGGTTGTAGAACACATACAATAATCAGCCTTATCAGAATACTTGTGAACTTGTAAATCTATCCCTTTTGGAGGTGAAGTTGAATATATCAAACATACTTTATTTTAAAGACTGATGTTTAATATTTCGTCTCCTAGCAGTAGGCAAGACAGGTGTCAGGTCCTCAAAAACTGGATGTTTGTATGTCAGTGTTGCTGTGTTAAGGCTTTTATGGTAAGTTAACTTTGGAGTTTCACAACAGCAAGTAGTCTACTCTATCACTGTAGATGCAGTTACAGTTACAGTGGAGAAGGCTTGCAGATCCATCTTCCAAACTGCATTTGATATCAGGAGACTCCAGTAGAGGGAGGCAGATGAAGAGGAATTGAAATGTTTTGGGAGAGTCCAGTTAAAAAAAAAAGCCCACACATTTTGAAGGGGTCAGGAAATGAACAGTGCCATGGCTACCATTGTGATTATTTTAAATCTAATATCAACCCAAAGGGATATCAAGCATCACATACAGTTTAACATGCCTAAGTTGATATCACCAATTGGCTTCTGTCGAGCAGTAATCCTGTTTCACCCCTACGGGAATAAAACCCTCAGACATTCTGAAAAAATGCTATTGCCCAAAGAGACACTGTTCCTAAGGAACAGCTCAAGTGTGGAAAAGTGTATGTCAGGGTGATGCACAATAACCCCGTTCATACCCAAGACAAAGGTAGCCATTTCACTGTTCACCCACTTACAAAAATGCTTGATTCTCCTCAGATGTACAGAACCCCAGCAGCATCTCTGGGTGATGGCTGAATACACAATTAACACAATTAATTAATTAATTGGGGGAAATACTGATGGAGATCAATGGTAGGTCCCGCTTCATCGCTGTGACAAGATACAGAGACTTGGCTTCCTCGAGTCAGTCCCGCTGCAGTGAATGAGTAGGACATCCGTGGTTAAATGGTCACATGAATGTACATTGGTAGCTGCTCCCCAAAATAAGAACTCTGGGGACATCTGGCAGAAGATTTTTTTTTTTAAAGTAAACCACACACTCAAGAACATAGCATGCTACACATAACATGGTTGCAATTATTAGGACGAACCTGTACCATATTATACAACTTTTCTCTGATTCCACCAATTGACTGTATAGATATGATCCTGTTAGATAGCTGTTTTAAAAACTGTGCTCACTGAAGATTGGCTACCCTTCGCAAATTAGCACAGCAACAGATGTAGGTAGTGTAGGTATTCCGGTCAATGATTGGTTGTCTTCTCTGAGAGAAGCAATGTAGCAATTATTCATCTCACTGTCATTTTGGTTGGCACCCAATTTGCTGACGACACTCTTAGCATTTCTGGTGATTAAAACAACTTTTCACAGATCATTTAACTACATACCACCAGACTCCAACAGCTAATGCAGAATATTCTCAACAATTTGGAAAACAAGGTAGGTTGTGTTATCTTGTTTGCATTATGTGATGTTATATCCCTCATCAAAAAATTCCTGTGCAGGGATTGGCCAAGGATGGCTCACGTGACATAGTTCCACCATTGATTAAGTAATGTATCTTGTGACACACACAAAAAAAAATGCATATGGTGTGAATCAGTCATGTTTTTCTTGGATATACAATGAACTAATGTCACGATTTCAAGTTATATGGCTGACTTGAGTCACAGCTATGGCTCCATGAGTATTTCTGAGTCATGATCATGCCTAGCAAGGCAGGCGATAGCATGGTACATTGCACGTGCAGAGATCAAAGGTCGCGCCAACGTAAACAACAAACATGGTTGCCTCCAGTGAGTTTATGCGGAGATTCAATCTTAACACTTTTAGTTTTGAATTTTTTGATGAGGGATATAAATCAATATATACCATGCACTTAGAGGCACCCGGAATTATGGATTCTCTTCTGTGACTGGCCTAGTACTATTTTCTGCGGGGCTGCGCCCCACAGCAAATAGTACTAGGCCAGTCACCTCAGAGAATTCATAATTTCAACAGGAGCCTCTCAGTGCATGGTATATTTGATTTTATATATGACAATATTCAATTATTTCAGTGTCTAAACTGTTTACATGACTGTTGTTAGTGGGGCGGCACAGTGGTGTAGTGGTTAGCGCTGTCGCCTCACAGCAAGAAGGTCCGGGTTCGAGCCCCGTGGCCGGCAAGGGCCTTTCTGTGTGGAGTTTGCATGTTATCCCCGTGTCCGCGTGGGTTTCCTCTGGGTGCTCTGGTTTCCCCCACAGTCCAAAGACATGCAAGTGAGGGTAACTGGTGACTCTAAATTGACTGTAGGTGTGAATGTGAATGGTTGTCTGTGCCTATGTGTCAGCCCTGTGATGACCTGGTGACTTGTCCAGGGTGTACCCTGCCTTTCGCCTGTAGTCAGCTGGGATAGGCTCCAGCTTGCCTGTGACCCTGTAGAACAGGATAAAGCGGCTCAAGATAATGAGATGAGACTGTTGTTAGTTGTGTTATGTTTGGCTAGTGTTACAAATTAAATCGCTAAATACTCAGTGCTGGGAAAACTAATAAGTTATATTACAACAGCTCATTTTTGCCCAAAGTAACGTGATGTTAACTGATGAGCTAGATAACCTGTGTTGTCAGTCTTATAACTCTATAACTTATGACAGAACCATAGACATGCGCAGGGCAGGGCTAAAGTTGCCTGAGCAAGCCCATTTGCCCCCTTTGACTGAGCTGCCCCTCTGGAGGCGAAAAAAAAGGTTATTTTGACTGCATAAATACCAGTAACCCATAATTGTTGAAGTTGGGCCAAATTAAATCACCTCATCATCCAAACTATTATTACTTACAGACCCGTTGCAACAAGGTAGGCAGACTTGGCAATTGCCTAGGGCCCCAGCCCTCGAAGGGCACCCGCTGCCGAACGACTGGTTATGTATTCAATAGCAATGACAACTTTTTGAGCGCGGCAGCGCAGCGCCTAATGACACTTGTTGAAATACCCTAGTTCCAAGGGGGGGGGCCCTAATGCACAACAGCGCCTCCCTACATGCTTTGGCTGAAAATTGCAATGACAGTCTGTTGTCAACCCCTCAATGCCCATCTCTGTCCAGTCAAGTGGTTGCAGAGCTCTGCAGCAAAAAAACAAAAACAAAATCAAATATGAAGCGAAATTACCCCTCAGGGAGCCAGAAGAGAAAGAAGAAAAGGGAAGAGGAAGACAGAAAAAAACAAGACACTGGTAAGTGAGAATGTACACACTCAAAACCAAGCGGATCGACAAGCAAATTTGGTAGCTAGCTTACGTTAATGGTAGTTATCTTGTAGACAGTGTTTATAACAGTGATGTAAACATTGTCATGCACAACAGGCTTACAAACTTGCAAGGACTGGCTAAAAATTCTAATATGTGCCACACAAATAGGTGAAAGACTGTCACCTTCTCCCAGATTAACTTATTGTGTTTATCAAAATGTCATAGTCAGAGTTACCGTAGTTTCAGCGAGCTGCATGGCTTTCATCAGAAGTAGCTAGTGTGTCGTGAGCATGAATGGAGTAGGACAGGGGATGGCTCACAAGAAAGCTCTTTTTTACATAAATAGCCTATTTATGTAAAAAAGTGGCACTGATGTCAATTGAATGTGATGTCCGCAGGTCTTTGGACATGGAGGGTATTGTGGCTGCCTTTGCTGAAGCCAAAGCCCGCAAGCAGCAGTTTTAGACATTTTGCTCATGATTCTAGTTGTGTATTCTTAATTTTTTATGTGTTTTTCTATACCTTTTGCACGTTTGTGTGCTGGTTCTTATTAAGATTCTTGTTCATGTTTGTAATCATTTAATCACCATTTGAAGTTATTTCTACTTGTGTATATACTGTAAATATTTAGTGTTGTGTTATTTGCACATTTTATATTACTTTGTCTTATTTTCATATTTGATTTATATATATATATATATATATATATATATATATATATATATATATATATATATATGTGTGTGTGTGTGTGTGTGTGTGTGTGTGTGTGTGTGTATTTTGTCTATTCTTGTGTTTAATTGGGTTTGATAATTATTTATAATAATGTAAAGAGTTCATTTAAGTCAAGTCAAGTTTATTTGTATAGCGCTTTTAACAATAAACATTGTCGCAAAGCAGCTTTACAGAGTTTGAACGACTTAAAACATGAGCTAATTTATCCCTAATCTATCCCCAATGAGCAAGCCTGTGGCGACGGTGGCAAGGAAAAACTCCCTCAGACGACATGAGGAAGAAACCTCGAAAGGAACCAGACTCAAAAGGGAACCCATCCTCATTTGGGCAACAACAGACAGCCTGACTATAATATTAACAGTTTTAACATGAGGACAGTTTCGTTGATGTTATAACTCTTCATTGATGGAAACTTGAGTGCAAAACTGTTCATGATAACTGCAGTCCTAAAGTTAGCAAGACAACTGTAGTCCTAAGCCATAAAAGCATTACTGTAAGAGTCCAGAGCATCCTCCAGGTATAACCCTCAACTGTCCTCATGGGGCCGTCCTTCACAGGAGAGGTGCAATAAAACTCCGACCAGACACAGGGCACCAGGATGGATCAAGCAGGTCCGAGGGGCAGAAGAGGCCAGCATCTCAATGCCAGGACCAACATGTAACTCAGAGGGACAGATTGGGGGGGGAGAGAGAAAGAAAACACATGTTGTTAGGTATGCCCTAAAAATGACAAGTATTAAATCTGTGTGGTAGGCTCACAGAGATGAGTGTCTTTATATCAGGCATAACGCACAACAATGGCATGTTAATATGGTAAAAAATATATCATGACCTGCTCTGGCTGGATGCTTGATTGGGTGATGGGAGCACACTCCTCAGCAATGATGAGATGCAGATGGGACCCTTAGGGCTGGCCAAGACAATTCAGTGACATTTCACCGGGTCTGGGACATGCGACAGAAAGTCTGACGGCCGATTCCCTGCAGGCTATGATAGCCAGTCAAGGTCTCCACCCTCTCCACCAAAAGATTTCCTGTTGACGCCATGTAACTCAGAGGGACAGATTTGGGGTGGGGGAGGGGAGGGAAAGAAAACACAGGTTGTTAGGTATGCCCAATGTCACCTGAATAAGTAGGAGCAGTATACATATTGCACCGAGTACAAGCAGGGACTCCGGCAACTAACTATGACAGCATAACTAAAAGGAGAGAGCCAGAAGGTAACACAGGCATGAGGGAGCCCCGGGACATAAAGCAGCCAGCCACTACACCGTCAACAAACTCGAGTGAGCAAGCAAGTTGGGACTGACAGCATCCATACATCCCAGTTTACCAAAACACTCTATGTCTGAGGACCCTCGAGATCTACACCTTTACCTCATAAACACCATTAACAAAAGGCTTGACTAAACAGATATGTTGTCAGCCTAGACTTAAATGTTGAGACTGTGTCTGATTCTCGAACATTACTTGGAAGGCTGTTCCATAACTGTGGGGCTTTGTAAGAAAAGGCTCTGCCCCCTGATGTAGCTTTCACTATACGAGGTACCAGCAGATAGCCTGCACCTTTTGATCTAAGTAGGCGTGGCGGGTCATAGAGGAGCAGAAGTTCACTCAGGTACTGTGGTGCGAGACCATTTAGTGCTTTAAAGGTCAATAGTAGTATTTTATAATCAATACGAAATTTGATTGGGAGCCAATGCAGTGTGGATAAGACAGGCGTGATGTGGTCATATTTTCTAGTTCTAGTAAGGACTCTTGCTGCTGCATTTTGAACTAACTGGAGCTTATTTATGCACTTATTGGAACATCCAGACAGTAAGGCATTACAGTAATCCAACCTGGAGGTAACGAAAGCATGGACTAGTTTTTCTGCGTCACGCAATGACATTAAATTTCTTATCTTTGCAATATTTCTGAGATGAAAGAAAGCTATCTGGGTGATGTTATCAGTGTGAGTTTTGAATGAAAGACTGGGGTCAATAATCACTCCGAGGTCTTTTACTGCTGCACGTGAAGAAACAGAAAGGCCATCCAAAGTCACTGTGTAATCAGAAAACTTACTTCTAGCTGTATGTGGTCCTAGTACAAGTACTTCAGTCTTGTCAGAGTTAAGCAGAAGGAAATTAATAAGCATCCAGTGTCTAATGTCCTTAACACATTCCTCAGTTCTATTAAGCTGGTGTCTCTCATCAGGTTTTGCAGAGACATACAACTGTGTGTCATCAGCATAACAGTGGAAACTAATACAATGTTTACAAATAATATCACCCAGAGGTAACATATATAGGGAAAAAAGCAGTGGACCCAAGACAGAACCTTGTGGAACACCAAACTTTACCTCAGTACGTCTAGAAATATCACCATTTATATCAACATACTGATAACGATCAGTTAGATAAGACCTGAGCCAGGAGAGGGCCATTCCCTTAACTCCCACAACATTTTCTAGTCTATCCAGAAGAATGGAATGATCAATGGTATCAAATGCTGCACTAAGGTCAAGCAACACAAGTAGCGAGACACAGCCCTGATCAGACGCCAACAGTAAGTCGTTTACTACTTTAACCAGTGCTGTCTCTGTGCTATGATGAGGTCTAAATCCTGACTGATACATTTCATGGATGTTATTCCTATGTAAATATGAGCATAACTGCTGTGCCACAGCTTTTTCAAGGATCTTGGAGATAAAGGGGAGGTTTGATATTGGCCGATAATTGGACAGCTGACAGGGATCAAGGTCAGGTTTTTTAATCAGGGGTTTGATAACTGCTAGTTTAAAGGATTTTGGTACATAGCCAATCGTAAGAGAAGAATTTATTATTTTTAGAAGCAGTTCAATTACTCCAGGCATTATCTGTTTGAATAGATGTGTAGGTAAGGGATCTAGTACGCAAGTTGAGGCTTTTGATGTAGAGATTAATGAAAGTAATTCAGTTTCTTTAAGGGGAGTAAAACATTCTAACTGATGATCTGATACAGTTATATAGTTAACTACAAGGTCACTTTCATTGTCTGACCTTAAATTAGTAGTTTGAATTTTTTGTCGGATATTCTCAATTTTGTCATTAAAAAAATTCATGAAGTCGTTGCTACTACATACTGCAGGTGTGCATGTGTCGATAGTGGACTTATTCCTGGTTAATTTTGCTACAGTATTAAATAGGAATCTAGGATTATTATTGTTATCTTCTATTAGGGAGGAGAAATATGTTGATTTGCTTTTCTATACTTGTTGAAGAGCTTTTCTATACTTCAGGAAGCTCTCCTTCCAAGCTAATTTGAACACTACCAATTTTGTTTGACGCCATTTACATTCCAATTTTCGAGTGGTCTGTTTTAATGTGCGAGTGTCATCATTATACCAGGGTGCTAATTTTTTGTCTCTGACCATTTTCCTTTTTAGAGGAGCTACATTATCTAAAGTATGGTGGAATGTTGACTCTAAGCATTCAGTTGCCTGATCAAGTTCTGCAGGGGCTGACAGTGACCCAATCAAAGTTGACAACTTTGGGAGATCATTTATAAAGCTGTGTAGTAGTTGACGTGAAAGTACGTTTAATACAGTAGCATGGTGAGGTGCATATATTATTACTCAGACATAGTTTGAATGAGATGAGATAATGATCTGAAATAACTTCAGACTGTGGAAGTATGACTATACTGTCTACGTTTAATCTGAATGTTAGTATTAGATCAAGGGTGTGACCACCATTATGGGTCGGTCCTATGACATTCTGCTTAATCCCGACTGAATCTAAGATGGACACAAACGCTGTTTTTAAAGGGTCTTCTGGGTTATCGAAGTGAATATTAAAATCTCCAAAAACTAAAGCTTTGTCTAAGGAAATAACCAGATCTGAGATAAAATCTGCAAATTCAGAAAGAAACTCAGAATATGGCCCCGGGGGCCTGTAAATAATAAGCAATGGAATTAACTGGGTAGACTTATTTTTCGAGGCTACATACATTATATGAGTATGAAGAACTTCAAATGTATTAAATTTATAACCAGGTTTTTGTGTTACACCTAGATAATCGTTATAAATAACCGCAACGCCTCCTCCTCTGCCAGTTAGACGAGGCTGGTGTATATAACTGTATCCAGGAGGACTCGCTTCATTTAATGCTATATATTCATTTGGCTTAATCCATGTTTCAGTTAAACAAAGTACATTAAACTCCTGATCAGTAATGAGTTCATTAACCATTAGCGCTTTAGATGTAAGAGATCTAATATTTAATAGCCCCACCTTTAGATCAAAGGTGCTGGCAGCAGCTGTACAGTCAGTATGATCTAATTTTATATTGATTAGGTTACTGGAACAAACTCTCTGATTTATTAAGTAAAAATCATAAGAATGATTACAATATGTGTGATGTTTATTTATTAAGTCTTCAGTGGGTAGGCGGCCATAAGGCCTTTCGTCAAGGGGGGGATAATTATGGGCCCCAGATCCCCCTTTGCCTAGGGCCCCCAAATAGCTTGAAACGGGCCTGATTACTTTTTGCCTGTCAAAAAAAAGTTATGTGACACGAAGCCATGCCCCACTCTCCTATTAACTCTCTATGTCCATCACCACTGTAGCCAGTAGTCTAACCACAGCTTTTCCGCTGTAGCAGCATTGTCATTTAAGGGTTATGGGTGAGTTTTTGATGTTCTGTAAATTATTAAATGGTGAATTCCATAACCAGTGTGATTCTCTGCGAATAAAATCTCACCTTTGCATCATGTTGAGCTGCCTGCATTATGCTAAGCCAATCATCATCACAATTATCATCACATGAACCAATCTTAACTAGCTGGCTAACATCAGCTACTGTATCACAAGTTAACTTGGACAATAATCTCTTTTCACCTGGGGTTAACTTTTGTTTATTCATGTGGTGAGGATTGGTTAATATAAGGTGTATGAATAGCTTGAATTTATAGAAGGAAAGGTTAAGGAAAGTGTAACTGCAAAATATATGACGCTAAGTGTAGCCTACGAATTAAGCTGTTATATCAGAATTCTACTATTAACCA
Organism: Neoarius graeffei; assembly: GCF_027579695.1. Classification (NCBI taxonomy): domain Eukaryota; kingdom Metazoa; phylum Chordata; class Actinopteri; order Siluriformes; family Ariidae; genus Neoarius; species Neoarius graeffei. The sequence goes on from NC_083569.1 coordinate 16,008,815, forward strand.
AATAGACATACTGGCATTTCCCAGATATCAACGTAAAAATAGGCCCAGCAAAAAAAAGATACTTAAGAGATATACTACATAAAATAAAAACAGACCACTCTCAAGCAAACTGCAGGTAAAAGGATGTGCAATGCAGCAAGATAAAGTTCATAGGCCTGATGTGATGGTGCCATCTTCTGGTGAGAAGTAGGAAATGCCTTTCTTAGTTAAGCGCAAAGACAGATATGACCATCTGTTTCTTCTTTTTCCCATAGCCAGCAAGGGCCGTAGGGGCACCACTGATGGCATTAACAGTCCCTCATTGGTGTGTCTAGAGCATTTAAATGGAGCCCATCCCTCTCCAAGCTTGATTAATGGACAATTTAGAGTAGCCAGTTTAGCCTAACTGTATGTCTTTGGACTGTGAGGGAAACTGGAGCCTCTGGAGGAAACCCATGCAGACACCTGGAGAACAAATGATAGAAGGGTCTTAGTTGGTATTGAGTAGTCCTGATTTAAAAAATGATACAAACCAAATTGTTGTTATCATATACTGACGTGCATGGGCGCCAGGGAGGGAAAGGTTAGAACAATTCTAGGGGCCCAGCACTGCCATGGGGCCCTTTAAGGGGCTGATAATATGCTTTTAATGATTTTAATAAGACTTTTGAAATAACAACAATGCAATATTCCATCTGGTAAAATGAGCTAATTGAACAAGGTTGTCTATTTCTTGAGTTCTTCAACATATTGTCATTTAACCCTCCCCCTTTTGCGAAATGGTACGGTCCAGTTCTGGTAGAAGCATGATGTGTTAAATCTGTGTGCTGATCAGTGCAACGCTACTTGCTGCTGTGTCGCGGTGCAGCAGCCAGCCAGCTAGCAGTGGAGTGCGTACAGTCTATGATCGCTAAATATAAAGAGTGGCTGTCAAAAACATAAAGAAAGGCAGCTGAAAGCTGAGAGGGACCGGAGAGGCAGGCAACTAGTCACTCAGTTTTTCCCAAAGAAAGGTAGCTATCGCTCACATGTGTGTTCAAAATATTAGCGAATGGTAAATGAACAGTATGAACGTGGTTGGATTAGCCTATCAAGAGAACACTTTTACAGTTTGTACAGTGACATTTTTTCCATTTTAATAACTGAACTGACTTGTGTGATAAACAAGATGAAATATTACATTATGCTGGTGCTAATAACTAGTGCTAATAACCAGTTTCATAACTAATGGGGTGCCCTAAATATGCACAGATTCAGCCTCAGGGGGACCTCCGCCCTACCAAACCATTGAAACCCCCTTTGGAGAAGGAGGTAAGCAGCAATACCAATTAATAAAATTGGTATTGCAATAAAATTAATCAAGGCAGGAAATTGTGATTACTGATGTTTTCTGGAACTCTCTGGCACTGAAGTAGCCTATAAAGAATGTATATCTTATAAATCCATACAGATACAATGATGCATGCAAGCTGTGTCAACACATGAACGAATTAACTCCATACTCAGTAGCCCAATTTTGCACACTTGAATGAAGAAGAGTTCAAAGCAGTGTGTTAAATAATGTTGGTTATGTTTATTTACAGTCAACTCAATAATAACTGCTGCATCATTCACCATTTTATTTCCTTTTTTCTTTTTATGTATGGGCTTATATTGGCCTGAATTATGTCTGGGCTTATACTGCCATCTACTGGTCAAACAATATAAAAGTGTAAATTAGAAAACAAGGTCAAAAACTCCTGGTCCATGGAGGGGCAACCAATAGTCTAACTCTGCTTACGCTCAAATTTCTGTCTAGACACACTTTGCTTTGAACATATTCCCTTTTTGCAGAACAGTATACACAGCTTTCTACCTAACACATAACAATCCATGGGATTTCCATAGGTATTTTGATGCTGGGTAGAAAACTTTTTCTATGATTTATTAGCAGTCACATCACACATTTCACTACCAATTGTCCTAGCACAAGAAGGCATGTGGCAAAATCTTGAATTTTCATTTGTGATTGTAAATGCGGGCGGCACGGTGGTGTAGTGGTTAGCACTGTCGCCTCACAGCAAGAAGGTCCTGGGTTCGAGCCCCGGGGCCGGCGAGGGCCTTTCTGTGTGGAGTTTGCATGTTCTCCCCGTGTCCGCGTGGGTTTCCTCCGGGTGCTCCGGTTTCCCCCACAGTCCAAAGACATGCAGGTTAGGTTAACTGGTGACTCTAAATTGACCGTAGGTGTGAATGTGAGTGTGAATGGTTGTCTGTGTCTATGTGTCAGCCCTGTGATGACCTGGCGACTTGTCCAGGGTGTACCCCGCCTTTCGCCCGTAGTCAGCTGGGATAGGCTCCAGCTTGCCTGCGACCCTGTAGAACAGGATAAAGTGGCTAGAGATAATGAGATGAGATGAGATGAGATTGTAAATGCACCAGAATTAGTCACTGACCAGTTTTCATCTAGTCCCTGGTGAGTTAATACATAAAATGTAATAAAGTCACAAACTCAAGGTCCATGGGCTATCAAAAGTCAAATAATGACAATAGTGCAATTGTGCACTATTAGTGCACGAGGGTGGGCAAAGTTGGGGGGCCCAAAATTCTAATCTTTCAGGGGGCCCAAAATTTCTGGCGGTGCCCCTGCTGACGTGCAGCAACATAATTGTACTCATCACATAAGCCTATGAATTTAACTTGTGGTTGTTGGGGGGGGTCTGAACCAACTCAAAAGAGATTTCTTTCGAGCTGCAGTTGAATCTATTATAATGTCCACCACTTGGACTATCTCAGCATCACTAGAGAAAACTTTAAATGGCACCTACACATGTGCAGCACTCAACATCTCATGGAAGCAACACATCACCAACAAAGACAACCTGCTGCCCCTCAGTGAAACAATACGCCAGCAGAGATTGTTTCGCTGGTCACAGCTGACATAGCAAGCATGAACTAGCAAGTGATGCTCTCCTTTGGCAAATGAAGAAGAGGAAAACCACTAAAAACATAGCTGACTGTTGTTACAAAGACTTGTCAAATGCCATGAACAATTGGGACAACTGGAGGAGACGTGTCGTGAAATGCTGAGCAAGATTGACCCAGTAAGTAAGTAAGCAGTAAGAAGTAATTTGTTGTTCTGTCTTTCACAGATTGAAAACTGGTATTGTGGAATCCACATTGGTGAGTGCTAACCTTACTGCAAATTAATTTATATGCATTTTGTACCTCTTTATAGCCAGGTACAAAATAAGATTTCTGATTAAAAGGCAAGGATATTTGTAAGTTCTATCTCTATTTGATTTTATTTGATGTGTTTATTTCAAACATGTAAAAAGAAAACAAAACAAAAAAAAGGAAATGGACATTCAACCGCAGACATACATAAAAAGCACATAAAAAAGGAAAGCAAGACAATGATTTACTTTACATATTCAAAAAGGAGTGGGAAGAAGTATAAACTTATTTAATCCCACCCCCTAGCCATTAATCAATATTAGTTATGTATTATATATTTAGCTTTCTGATTTACTAATCAACTAATAGACTTGGTGATACTATTTAACAATTCTATAACAAAGTATGTCATTTTTACATAATTTTCTAATTCAAAATGTGAAATCTAAAATAAATATAAACAAGGTATATATGAATATACATACATATACAGTGGTGCTTGAAAGTTTGTGAACCCTTTAGAATTTTCTATATTTCTGCATAAATATGACCTAAAACATCAGATTTTCACACAAGTCCTAAAAGTAGATAAAGAGAACCCAGTTAAACAAATGAGACAAAAATATTATACTTGGTCATTTATTTATTGAGGAAAATGATCCAATATTATATATCTGTGAGTGGAAAAAGTATGTGAACTTTTGCTTTCAGTATCTGAAAGCAGTCGGTGTGCAGGACTGATCAACAGTTACCGGAAATGTTTAGTTGCAGTTATTGCTGCACAAGGGGGTCCCCTTGTGCAGCAATAACTGCAACTAAACATTTCCGGTAACTGTTGATCAGTCCTGCACACAGACTTGGAGGAATTTTAGCCCATTCCTCCATACAGAACAGCTTCAACACTGGGATGTTGGTGGGTTTCCTCATGTGAACTGCTCGCTTCAGGTCCTTCCACAATATTTCAATTGGATTAAGGTCAGGACTTTGACCTGGCCATTCCAAAACATTAACTTTATTCTTCTTTAACCATTCTTTGGTAGAATGACTTGTGTGCTTAGGGTTGTTGTCTTGCTGCATGACCCACCTTCTCTTGAGATTCAGTTCACGGACAGATGTCTTGACATTTTCCTTTAGAATTCGCTGGTATAATTCAGAATTCATTGTTCCATCAATGATGGCAAGCCATCCTGGCCCAGATGCAGCAAAACAGGTCCAAACCATGATACTATCACCACAATGTTTCACAGATGGGATAAGGTTCTTATGCTGGAATGCAGTGTTTTCCTTTCTCCAAACATAACACTTCTCATTTAAACCAAAAGTTCTATTTTGGTCTCATCCGTCCACAAAACATTTTTCCAATAGCCTCCTGGCTTGTCCATATGATCTTTAGCAAACTGCAGATGAGCAGCACTGTTCTTTTTGGAGAGCAGTGGCTTTCTCCTTGCAACCCTGCCATGCACACAAATGTTGTTCAGTGTTCTCCTGATGGTGGAATCATGAACATTAACATTAGCCAATGTGAGAGAGGCCTTCAGTTGCTTAGAAGTTACCCTGGGGTCCTTTGTGACCACACAGACTATAGATAGTTTTCACATGACATCACAGAGTCGGGGATTCCCTAGTGGCGGCCATCTTGCGGGTCAAGCTTACCGTACGGGTGACTGAGCACACATTGTAACGCGCGAGTACAAAGTCTTCAAAAGAACCCAAGCAGGCTATTTAAAGCTAGCAATGGTGCACACCTGTTGTATTCACGGCTGTCATAATAGGTCAAATGATGAAGTCAAGCAGAGCTTTTATGGAATTCCCACTGTACGGGAGCACGAAGGCGAGCAAACAAAAAAACTCATCATACAAAGGAGAAATCTATGGCTTGCGAGAATCAACCGCAAGGATTATCAGCCTTCCAAACACAGCAAAGTCTGCTCCGATCATTTTATAAGTGGTAAGTTGTTTAAATAAACAATCAATTGTGTTTAAGTTTGTTTTTGGAAACCAAAACATCATGTGAACAATCTCTGGAGAATGCCTAACTGGAACCGCTGAGTGTACGTTTACATTGTAATATACACTTAATATCGCTCGTTTGTCACATTTCTATTTGAAACTCATCACTTCACTCACGCAAGGGTCATTTTTGAAAAACATTTTAGGTCTATTCTGTATGATTTGATTTGTGTTTGGGATGCAAACAGTGCGCCTTTTGGCGGATGCCGCCTGAATCGCGCAGATCCGATTTTTTTTTTAGGGGGGGGCGTTGGAGTGTCTGATTATAATTTCAAAGTAAATTCTGTATTAAAATTACTAAATAAGCAAATCCGTTACAGTCCATGAAACAGGAAGTATAAGGATGAGAAAAAAACAGTTTAAATCGGAAAGCTGCGCACATTTGCGCAGCCCGAGCGGTGTGCAGGACTGCGCAAATGTGCGCAGTTTTGCGATTTAAACTGTTTTTTTCTCATCCTTATACTTCTTGTTTCATGGACTGTAACAGATTTTCTTATTTAGTAATTTTAATACAGAATTTACTTTGAAATTATAATCAGACACTCCAACGCCCCCCCCCCCCCCCCCCCCCCAAAAAAAAAAAATCGGATCTGCGCGATTCAGGCAGCATCCGCCAAAAGGCGCGCTGTGAATATATAAAGTTGTATATATCAGACAGCCTTTAAAGTTTAATGAAGTCAGTTTCAGGCTTTGGAGCAGGCTTTGGCAGTTTCAGGCTTTGGCAGCCCTGCATAGTCACTTGAAAATGCATCTTTGTCCACTTCGTAGGGGTCAATTCCCCCAATCAAGGCCAGTTTGGCTGCATACTGTTGTCGTGAGATGTTGTCTAATGTATCTATATACTTCTGTTTGCTTGATTTTGCCGACATTGATCTTTATTTTAGAAAACTGACTATATAACTTCATAAATTCGTCCGAGATAACATAGCCGGTAATAGCGATGGTCCGTTTTGTTTGCCCCACAAGATGGCGGCTGGAGGGCATTCCCCGGAATGCCGTGACGTCAGTGAAAACTATCTATTACACGCCTTGCTCTTGGAGTGATCATTGTTGGTCGACCACTCTTGGGGAGGGTAACAATGGACTTGAATTTCCTCCATTTGTACACAATCTGTCAGACTGTGAATTGGTGGAGTCCAAACTCTTTAGAGATGGTTTTGTAACCTTTTCCAGCCTGATGAGCATCAACAACACTTTTTTTGAGGTCCTCAGAAATCTCCTTTGTTTGTGCCATGATACACAAACATGTGTTGTGAAGATCAGACTTTGATAGATCCCTGTTCTTTAAATAAAACAAGGTGCCCACTCATACCTGATTGTTATCCCATTGATTGAAAACACCTGACTCTAATTTCACCTTCAAATTAACTGCTAATCCTAGAGGTTCACATACTTTTGCCACTTACAGATATGTAATATTGGATCCTTTTCCTCAATAAATAAATGACCAAATATAATATTTTTGTCTCATTTTGTTTAACTGGGTTCTCTTTATCTACTTTGAGGGCTTGTGTGAAAATCTGATGATGTTTTAGGTTATATTTATGCAGAAATATAGAAAATTCTAAAGGGTTCACAAACTTTCAAGCACCACTGTAATTTCATAAGTTCATAATTAAGGAAAAACAACCCCCTGTTCACTTCTCCTTATACTGGATTGCATCTGTTTTGCAGAAATGCAAAAATCATGCAAGAAAATACATCAAATGCTCAATCTTTGAAATACTCAGATGTTTTATCTGTATTTGGGCAAAAGCTGCATTGTAAAATAAAATTACTTTTAGATTGCTACTTTCAGTTATCTGCTTTACTCTAGGGATGTAACCAAATACATTACCGTATAACAGATGTGTTCTAAACATATATGGATACAAATATGATTTCTCTTTAAGATCCACACTTCAAAAAGCCCAAAGGGTACTTCAAAAAGTTCTCATATTACAGCAATATTTTGTAATGTGCAATCTGCATGTCTGAACCAGTTACTGTTGGTGACCCTCTGCAACAGTTGAGCAAGCACACTTTCTCTGCAGAAATGCAGTTTAGTCTTTTCTAAGTAATCTATTGGTCATTAACTTTGCTGCATGATTAATTCCCATTACTCTGTCTGACCACAGATCTACACAATAATGAGGGGTCAATGGCTGAGGGGTCAATGGCTGGAGGTGTCAAGAGAGGAGAAACCAGATCCTAGGGAACTCTGCTTTCCTTGGGTCAACTTGAGTTGACCTTTTCCTTGGGTGCATTTACTAACAGTGCAAGGCTCACCTCATACGTTATTCACACAGTCATCATCAGAAGCAAACATATCATGAGCCCCCATCCCAGGACCTCTTTGGTTGTCAATTGCTTCTTGTCTTCCTCCCAAACCTGGTTCCTCTGACTCTTCATTTTCTGCTTCTGTTGCTTCATCCTCTTCTGTTGATTCAGCCTCCTTCCCTTGTCCAGAACTACCAAAATGTAACATTTTATTTAAAACATACACAAAGTATTGTTCATAAAAATATATATTCTCTAAAATCACTAAAATTCAAACTAGTTCAGATGTCTGCAGATGCGACGTTTATTCTGCAGTCATCGAGGAACTCCAGACTTCAAAAGGGCACACGTGATCTTCTAACACATGCATGTACAGATCTTAAGAGTTCAAAAGAGATCACAGTCCTTAGCCACATGATGACGGTATTATAACGCTCGCCATTCTTCTGGGTCATCTTATCCGCCAGGAACTTAAGAAAACATTCACACTCTTTCCCTATTCCACCATTGGTTCCAAAGACTAGGGGTGTAAATGAGCCCATCTCAACGTCGAGTACACGCTGCTGATATTTGAGTTTCTTCTCTTCCTCTTGTTCTCTAAACACCTCAGAAGTAGTTTTTCCCTGGTGACATGAGGAGTTAACATGCGTGACCCTGACGTCAAAAAATGCTGTCACTCCTCTGGACCAGAATCCTCCCGCCTTGATATCAAACCTTGCCTCTGAGCTGGTGACAGCACTCCTAAGGTGAAACCACTCATTGTCGAGGAGTTGAAGGTGTGGCTCAACTTCCACATTGGTACAAACCTTATTAATAAATAATGCTAATAGATTTCTAACATTATCATGTCTCTGCGCAACAAACCCTCCTTTTTTACATGAAAGGGCGTGATTCACGTCAAATTTTTCCCCACAAACACACTGTCTTGGTAGATCGACAAGGGGCAAATTATAATGTAAACACAGAGAGTCTCTGAATTCTTGCTTGTTGAGTGCTAAGCCTTGATCCACAAGTGGCAACGCGTTGAGCCATGAACTTGCACCCTTATCTCTTGATTGACTAACAGATCGTAACAGATCTGGGGAAAGAGTGGAATCGATGGCGTCCATTTTCTCCTTAGCGCGCTCCCTCTTTAAAGATCGCTGATGTTGTTTCAGTTCCTCTATAGATCTCTCACCTATCTTCATGAAGGTGCTTTGGGCTGTGATGGAATCCACTTGATCAGTTGTTATTGACGTTGAAGCAGCAAACTGCTGTGGTGCCTCAGATTTCAAATCTGGTATGCCCAATCCCCCTTGTCAAGGTGACAAGTTGATGCACCTCAATAGGTAAGGGCTCAGACTGGCCAAATAGCGTTGGGACAAATACATCATCTATCGCCTCTTGAATTGGGTCGACATATTTCTCAAAAGATTCTATTGTACACATGAAATAGGTAAACTTTGACTTGTACCCTTTCGTAAATGCAATGTAGGCTGCGTGGGGCTGACTCTTGGCAATTTTGGAGAGCGTCTCAATTTCAGCTTTCCATCCACGCACTTTCTTGTCGCAATACTGATCTTTGTATTCTTGTGATCCAATGACAGCTCCTAGGTGACGCTGACCTTCAATTGTGATATTGACCTCATCTCCAAACACCCTCTTTGCTTCATCTGCCAGTACCTCTGACTTAACAATCAGCCAGCTTTTCAAACCATTCACAAGGTAACCATACTTCTCTCCTTCCAGACACAAAATCTTGTACCAGTCATATAACGATGTAATTCTCCCACCCCCTGCAGAATCATCCACAAGCCATGCTTGTTTGACCATCGGGGAGTGCGTTCTCAAGTATCGAATAATTACAGATATATTGACTAAGTACCATGCCATGGCAAGGGGGTCACCCTGTGTAGTACCCTCCTGTGAGAATATCTCACCTCCACCAAAAATACAAAGTCTAGACGGGCATCTGTAGGTGTTAATTATGTAACGCGCCATTTCCTTGCATAAAATTTGAATGTTATGCAAAGCCACAGATCTATTCATTTGATTAAAGGTGTTACTTGCGTCAATCAGCAAAATCCCATCTGTCCTTTCCTCTTCAAAAACTTTACTCATCGCATGTATCGCAGCCTCCGCTCCTGCACTATGCCCTGTGCAGACCTGTAGGGGACCAGCATGTCCAGAACTATCTGCTTCTTCTCGCTTCTCATGACCCCCCATGTCTTCAGAAGATTCACTTGTATCCTCAATTGTATCCTCTTGTGTATCCACAAAACATTTGAAGAGAGTGCAGAAGGTGTGTGCCCCTTTTATTCCACATTGCTCATCTTGCAAATACTTATGTTAGCTGATTGACTAAGGAAAGGAAACCTATTTTGTTTTCACCTAGAAGCTGTCCCTTAAATTATACCATTTTAATGGCTTGTTGAAAATGTATTGTTTTTAGCTAGTTGGCTACTGTATTTTTGCATATATTACTTAATTTATATGGTATATGAAGATATGGTTATAGCAGACCTTGGGTCTTGTGGTAGAGAATTCCAAAGAGTAGGACCATAATGACTGAAGGCACCATAAGATGATTTAGAATTTATTCTGGGTATAGTGAGGAGACGTTTGCTTGGTGATCTAAGCAATCTACTCACTGTGTACTCATTGAGCATATCAGCAATGAAGGGAGGAGCTGAGCCATTCATAAATTTAAAAACAATAAAGTATTTTAAAATCAATTCTTTGTTTTACTGGGAGCAATTCTTTGTTTTACTGGTATTGTCTAGTGATGTGATATGCCTACAATATATTTTTTGACAGTTTATACTATGACACTGACTACAACTTCATGTTGCAGGACACTGAGAACTTGGAGGAACTTGAACAGCTCATAGTGGCAATCAGTGATGACCAAGGCCAGAGCTTTGACAAGTGACAGCCCAAAGGACAGTGGCATTATTATTGAGGGCATGGAAGTCATCACAGGATTTGAAAGTATTGCCAGGGCTTGTTCTGTCCTCCTTGGCTTGACCTTTGCACTGAATCTCCATTATCCCAGGCAGCTGAAGGCAGCCTGCTCATTTGAGCAGGTCAGCAACACGCTGGGCGTGACCAATCGGGCATCCAGCCCCGCCTCTAATCACAGCCCCAAGGAGAACAGGCACTCGGCCTGCAGCCTGCAAGAGGAAGCCTACGTCGAGCACCTGAGCCCAGCTAACATCAGCCTGCAGCTCGGCCCAGATGCCTGATGATACGGATTCGCTCCCAGACCTGCCAGATTTTGAGCCATACTTTCCACTGGTGTCCTAAAAATACTCTGAGAAATCGAGACCACTCCTGCCCCCTGGTGGCAAATCAAAACTGTTGCACCTTAAAGAAACTCCAGTTCTGTTTATTTTTGTGGTGTCTTCATTGAAGCGGTGTTCAAAAGTGTTTATAAAAAATAAATGAATTCCCCTCCTAGAACCTTATTGTGGTGGAGGGGTTTGTGTGCTTGAATGATCCTAGGAGCTATGTTGTCGGGGGCATTACGCCCCTGTTAGGGTCTCCCAAGACAGACAGGTCCTAGGTGACAGGCCAGACCAAGAGCAGTTCACCAAAACCCTTATGGAGAATAATCGATCAAGGACCGTGATGTCACCTGGTACGGCGCAGCCGGGGCCTCACCCTGGAGCCAGGCTCGGGGTTGGGGCTCATATGCGAGTGCTTGGTGGCCGGGCCTTTGCCCACTGGGCCTGGCCGGGCTCAGCCCGAAGCGGTGACGTGGGCCCGACCTCCTGTGGGTTCACCACCCACAGAGGTAGCCATAGGGGACCGGTGCAGTGTGGATTGGGCAGCAGTCAAAGGGGCCTTGACGACCTGATCCCCGAACACAGTGGCTAGCTGTTGGGACATGGAATGTCAAGTCAAGTCAAGTTTATTTGTATAGCGCTTTTAACAATAAACATTGTCGCAAAGCAGCTTTACAGAATTTGAACGACTTAAAACATGAGCTAATTTTATCCCTAATCTATCCCCAATGAGCAAGCCTGTGGCAACGGTGGCAAGGAAAAACTCCCTCAGACGACATGAGGAAGAAACCTCGAGGGGAACCAGATTCAAAAGGGAACCCATCCTCATTTGGGCAACAACAGACAGCATGACTATAATATTAACAATTTTAACATGAGGACAGTTTCGTTGATGTTATAACTCTTCGTTGATGGACACTTGAGTGCAAAACTGTTCATGATAACTGCAGTCCTAAAGTTAGCAAGTCAACTGTAGTCCTCAGCCATAAAAGCATTACTGTAAGAGTCCAGAGCATCCTCCAGGTATAACCCTCAACTGTCCTCATGGGGCCGTCCTTCACAGGAGTGATGCGATAAAACTCCGACCAGACACAGAGCACCAGGATGGATCAAGCAGGTCCGAGGGGCAGAAGAGGCCAGCATCTCAATCCCAGGACCAACATGTAACTCAGAGGGACAGATTGGGGGGGGGAAGAGAGAGAGAGAAAGAAAACACATGTTGTTAGGTATGCCCTAAAAATGACAAGTATTAAATCTGTGTGGTAGGCTTGCAGAGACGAGAGTCTTGACATCAGGCATAACACACAACAATGGCATGTTAATATGGTAAAAAATATATCATGACCTGCTCTGGCTGGATGCTTGATTGGGTGATGGGAGCACACTCCTCAGCAATGATGAGATGCAGATGGGATCCTTAGGGCTGGCCAAGGCAATTCAATTACATTTCACTGGGTCTGGGACATGCAACAGAATGTCTGACGGCCGATTCCCTGCAGGCTACGATAGCCAGTCGAGGTCTCCACCCTCTCCACCAAAAGATTTCCTGTTGCCTCCATGTAACTCAGAGGGACAGATTTGGGGTGGGGGGGAGGGAAAGAAAACGCAGGTTGTTAGGTATGCCCAATGTCACCTGAATAAGTAGGAGCAGTATACATATTGCACTGAGTACAAGCAGGGATTCCGGCAACTAACTATGACAGCATAACTAAAAGGAGAGAGCCAGAAGGTAACACAGGCATGAGGGAACCCCAGGACATAAAGCAGCCAACCACTACACTGTCAACAAACTTGAGTGAGCAAGCGAGTGGGGACTGACAGCATCCATATATCCCAGTTTACCAAAACACTCCATGTCTGAGGACCCTCTAGATCTACACCTTTACCTCATAAACACCATTAACAAAAGGCTTGACTAAACAGATATGTTTTCAGCCTAGACTTAAATGCTGAGACTGTGTCTGATTCCCGAACATTACTTGGAAGGCTGTTCCATAACTGTGGGGCTTTGTAAGAAAAGGCTCTGCCCCCTGATGTAGCCTTCACTATATGAGGTACCAGCAGATAGCCTGCACCTTTTGAGCTAAGTAGGCATGGCGGGTCATAGAGGAGCAGAAGTTCACTCAGGTACTGTGGTGCGAGACCATTTAGTGCTTTAAAGGTCAATAGTAGTATTTTATAATCAATACGAAATTTGATTGGGAGCCAATGCAGTGTGGATAAGACAGGCGTGATGTGGTCATATTTTCTAGTTCTAGTAAGGACTCTTGCTGCTGCATTTTGAACTAACTGGAGCTTATTTATGCACTTATTGGAACATCCAGACAGTAAGGCATTACAATAATCCAACCTGGAGGTAACGAAAGCATGGACTAGTTTTTCTGCGTCATGCAATGACATTAAATTTCTTATCTTTGCAATATTTCTGAGATGAAAGAAAGCTATCCGGGTGATGTTATCAATGTGAGTTTCGAATGAAAGACTGGGGTCAATAATCACTCCGAGGTCTTTTACTGCTGCACGTGAAGAAACAGAAAGGCCATTCAGAGTCACTGTGTAATCAGAAAACTTACTTCTAGCTGTATGTGGTCCTAGTACAAGTACTTCAGTCTTGTCAGAGTTAAGCAGAAGGAAATTAATAAGCATCCAGTGTCTAATGTCCTTTACACATTCCTCAATTCTATTAAGCTGGTGTCTCTCATCAGGTTTTGCAGAGACATACAATGTCACTTTGCTGGAGGAGAAAGAGCCTGAGCTTGTGCGGGAGGTTGAGAGGTACCGGCTAGAGATAGTCGGGCTCACCTCCAGGCACAGCTTGGGCTCTGGAACCCAGCTCCTCGAGAGGGGCTAGACTCTCCACTTCTCTGGAGTCGCCCATGGTGAGCGGCGGCGGGCTGGTGTGGGCTTGCTTATAGCTCCCCAGCTCAGCCGCCATATGTTGGAGTTTACCCCAGTGAACGAGAGGGTCGCCTCTCTGCACCTTCGGATTGGGGAGAGGGCTCTTGCTGTTGTTTGTGCCTACAGGCCGAATAGCAGTATAGAGTATCCGGCCTTCTTGGAGTCCCTGGGAAAGGTACTGAGAGGTGCTCAGACTGGGGACTCCATTGTTCTACTGGGGGATTTCAATGCTCATGTGGGCGACAACAGTGACACCTGGAGGGGCGTGGTTGGGAGGAATGGCCTCCCCGGTCTAAACCTGATAGACCGGGAGCCCAGGGAGGTCAGCCTAACTGGGAAGGTTACCAATTTTTATGGGTAGTATGATGTCTGGCATGGTCCCCAGATAGAGGAACTGCACGTCTGCCGGGTTCCCCCTGGTGGGTGTGGCAATGAGGGGGGTGAAATGGGCACCCCAAAAATGGGCTAGGTCAGCTGGTGGGGTTACCAGTTGGAACCTGTTGCAAATTGTTTGTCATGGTACCCTGATTGAGGAATGGCCGCTGCCAGACATTTTTGTTGGTGGGCGGGGCTCGGCAGACATCAATTACAGGGGGTTAAAAAATGGGCTAGGTTAGCTGGTGAGGTTACCAATTGAAACCTGTTGTAAATTGTTCATCATGGTCCCCTGATTGAGGAATGACCACTGCCAGATGTTTTCAGTGCTGGGGTACCCCTGCCAGACGCCCCCTTATGACGACACCCCCAAAAATGGGCTAGGTCAGCTGGTGGGGTTACCAATTCAAACATGTTCTAAATTGTTCATCATGGTCCCCTGATTGAGGAATGGCCACTACCAGACATTTTTGTTGGTGGGCGGGGCTCGGCAGACATCAATTACAGGGGGTTAAAAATGGGCTAGGTTAGCTGGTGAGGTTACCAATGAGACCTGTTGTAAATTGTTGTCATGGTTCCCTGATTGAGGAATGGCCACTGCCAGATTATTAGTGGGGTACCCCTGCTAGACGTGCACTAGTGACCACTAGCAAGTTACATCCCTCAAAGTACACCTTGACAAATGAACACATTGACTCAATGAAATGTTATTTTGCTGTTTAATTTATTGATCCTGTCCATTAACCATAACAGTGAAAACTAACATATAACAATACAACATATAACATTACAATATATATATATAACAATATTCAAGTACCTCTAAACCAAGGTGTGTATGACACAAAAGTGAGACATACTGTAGTGCTAGTCCTCCTGGTCCGAGTTATCAGACTCCTCACTCCAAGGCTCATCTGAGGACTCCACCTCAGTGTTGTCCTCCTGACTGTGTGACTCGGTATCCAGATGACACTCTGTGAATAAGTGCTGTGGAAAAGATGGACCATTGAACCAGTTTGGCTGCAACAGTTTATCTTTCACACACCACCCATATTTGGTCACTGACAAGCCGTCTGTCGGACATGGTGATGTTGCCAGTGTCCAGACCATACTAATATAACGTGCTCTAAGCACATGCATCTCTAGAGCTGGCTTTGACGGTGGTAGCAAAGCACAATCAACTTTCTTCACATTGGCCAGTGGATTCTCCTGCAAAAATAAGAGGCATAGGTCAACATAGGCATAGGTGTGTGTGTGTATGTGCATATGTATGTGGACATATAAGAACATATAAGAACTGTCCTACTTTTTCATTTTCATTCTTGCTCCAGACATACAAAATGGGGAAGTTGCTTTTCATGTTATCTATTGGAAATCTATAGCAACATACAGACCATGTTGCTTGTGCTGAATTAGCTTCTATCCTTAATTTCTTGTATGTTTATGTGGACAATGTAATTTGGATGCTTGAATCTTTCTTAAAACAATCAACAGTTATTACATTTTCAGTACACAATTCATTGAAGAAGGTAAAACTCAACTAGGAGGGACAAAGACTGATAGGGCTATCATTATTAAAAAATTGGGAAATGCATGAATATTAATATTACACGGTAATAGAACATTTTGGAACTAACCTTCACCAGTCTTCTGCTTGATCCAAATAACAGCCTGTTCCCATTGATTGAATGAACACAGAAATTTGAAACATGAAAAATGTGGACAAATCTGGAAAATGAGGACGGTGAAGCCTTCAGATGATGGGATATTACTGTACATGTGGCAAGGGTCAGCACCTTTTATCCCTTATGCTGTGTTAGAAAAAAAGTTACACTCATGGTGTTAGTGGTCGAAAATACCGGCCTTACAAAAATGTTAATAAATGACTTGGTAGACAAGTGACATAGATTTATTTTGATTCAAATTTTAGGACAGGGGCATGTGATAATATAAGTGTAATTAAGATCTGTGCTTCATTTTTGGTTATTAAAAATAAGGAAGAACAATCTTTTTCTGCCATAATTCTTAATTTTGACATATTTTTTTCTATAACAGAATAAGGGTTAAAGAATTTGAATACATTTAATTTTATCCATTCCAATATGTTATGAAGGACATCATAAAGCCTTATAGGTTTGTGATTAGGGCTGTGCAATTAATCGAATTTTAATTGTGATTACGATTTCTCTGTGATAATCGAACCAAACTAAAATAATTGAGTTGAAATGATTAATTTGCCATTTTTATTTAAGCTACACAATTTCTGAAAGAAACATGTAGTTCAGGTGATTTCAGGTGATTTAATCAAAGATGCAGACACATAACCTGACACAATAGCTTATAAACTATTTATGCCTTAGATAAATTATCAATAAGAAAGTGTTTTTAGACAGAGAAATGCCTACTAATTGCATAGTGTAACTAAACAAGATCAACAGACCTAATTCACGTGCAACCCCTCCCAAAAAAACAAACCGGTTTCTGACCGCCTGACTGTCCTGCAGACATAGTATCGTGTAGAGATGCTTGCACGCGACTAAAAATAATCGATTGAATAATCGTGATTAAAATATTGAACAAAATAATCTTGATCATGATTTTTTCCATAATCGCACAGCCCTATTTGTGATGTAAAATAAAGATATTAATAACGCGGTGCGTCGGGATATTATGTTTTTTCACTTGCCGCCACCGCAGATCGTGTAAACGCGATTCGTGTAAACGCGATAACTTTTGAAAGAGTGGACGGATTTGCACCAAATTTTGTTAATGCTGCTAATGTGCTAATGCTCTATGATAGGTACATGAAAAGATTAAATTTTGCAGGCCAAGACTTTCAAGATGGCCGACTTTAAACATGGGCAACTTTTTGTTTGGCCCATAACTTTTGAACAGGTGCTTGGATTTGAACCAAACCTTGTGTTGCTAACACTCCGTATTAAGTACAGGAACTGATTAAATTTTGGAGATCAACACTTTCAAGATGGCCGATTTTTTGTTTGTGGGATAATTTTTGAACATGGATTTGCACTAAATCTTGTGTGTTTACACTCTATAATAGGTACATGAACTGATTACATTTTGAATGCCTCAAATGGTGAAGATGGCAGTTGCTTGGTGTGCTAATCCGAGGTTTGGGGCATTTCGGGGATATACCTGTGGCAGTTGGAGGTGACTGCGTAGGCCTAGTTTAGCAAATGATTTTTAGTAGGGTGTCCTCACAAGGGGGTGTCTGGTGGGGGTACCCCACCACTGAAAATGTCTGGCAGTGGCCAATCCTCAATCAAGGGACTATGATGAACAATTTACAACAGGTTTCAATCGGTAACCCCACCAGCTGATCTAGCCCATTTTTGGGGGTGTCGTCATAACGGGGTGTCTGGGGGGGTACCCCACCACTGAAAATATCTGGTAGTGGTCATTTCTCTATCAGGGGACCATGATGAACAATTTACAACAGGTTTGAATCGGTAACTCCACCAGCTGACCTAGCCCATTTTTGGGGGTGTCGTCATAATTGGGCATCTGGTGGGGGTACCCCACCACTGAAAACGTCTGGCAGTGGTCATTCCTCAATCAAGGGACCATGATGAACAATTTACAACAGGTTTCAATTGGTAACCTCACCAGCTAACCTAGCCCATTTTTTAACCCCCTGTAATTGATGTCTGCCGAGCCCCGCCCACCAACAAAAATGTCTGGCAGCGGCCATTCTTCAATCAAGGGACCATGACAAACAATTTGCAACAGGTTCCAACCGGTAACCCCACCAGCTGACCTAGCCCATTTTTGGAGTGCCCATTTCACCCCCCTCATTGCCACACCCACCAGGGGGAACCCGGCAGACGTGCAGTTCCTCTATCTGGGGACCATGCCAGACATCATACTACCCATAAAAATTGGTAACCTTCCCAGCTAGGCTGACCCCCCTGGGCTCCCTGTCTATGAGTGGTGTTTTGTTATTGGACTTCTGTGCTAGTCACGGTTTGTCCATAACGAACACCATGTTCGAGCATACGGGTGCCCATAAGTGCACGTGGCACCAGGACACCTTAGGTCGGAGGTTGATGATCAACTTTGTTGTCGCTTCATCTGATCTCCGGCCCTATGTCTTGGACACTCGGATGAAGAGAGGGGCTGAGCTGTCAACTGATCACCACCTGGTGGTGAGTTGGATCCACTGGCGGAGGAGGAAGCCGGACAGACCTGGCAGGCCCAAACGTATGGTGAGGGTCTGCTGGGAACGTCTGGCCGAGCACTCTGTCGGGGAGGTCTTTAACTCCCACCTCTAGGAGAGTTTCTCCCAGCTTCCGAGGGAGGCGGGGGACATTGAGTCTGAGTGGACTATGTTTTCTACCTCCATTGTAGACGCAGCTGTTCGGAGCTGTGGCCGCAAGGTCTCCGGTGCCTGTCGTGGCAGCAATCCCCGAACCCGGTGGTGGACGCCGGAAGTAAGGGATGCCGTCAAGCTGAAGAAGGAGTCCTATCAGGCCATGTTGACCTCCGGGACTCCTGAGGCAGCTGACGGGTATCGGCAGGCCAGGCGTGCCGCAGCTCGGGCAGTTACAGAGGCAAAAACTCGGAACTGGGAGGAGTTCGGGGAGGCCATGGAGGAGGACTATCGGTTGGCCTTGAAGAAATTCTGGCAAACCGTCCGGCGCCTCAGGAGGGGGAAGCAGTACTCTGCCAACACTGTTTACAGTGCAGGTGGGGAGCTGTTGACCTCGACTGGGGACATTGTCGGGCGGTGGAAGGAATACTTTGAGGATCTCCTCAATCCCACCGTCATGTCTTCCATTAAGGAGGCGGAGGCTGATGACTCAGAGGTGGACTCGTCCATTACCCAAGCCGAAGTCACTGAGGTGGTTTGTAAGCTCCTCGGTGGCAAGGCACCGGGGGTGGATGAGATCCGCCCTGAGTATCTCAAGTCTCTGGATGTTGTGGGGCTGTCTTGGCTGACACGCCTCTGCAACATCGCGTGGCAGTCGGGGACAGTGCCTCTGGAGTGGCAGACTGGGGTGGTGGTCCCTCTTTTTAAGAAAGGGGACTGGAGAGTGTGCTCCAATTATAGGGGAATCACACTTCTCCGCCTCCCAGGGAAGGTTTACTGCAGGGTACTGGAGAGGAGAATTCGGCCAAGAGTCGAACCTCGGATCCAGGAGGAACAATGCGGTTTTCGTCCTCTTCGCGGAACACTGGACCAGCTCTATACCCTTCGTAGGGTGCTCGAGGGTTCATGGGAGTTTGCCCAACCAGTCCACATGTGCTTTGTGGATCTGGAGAAGGCATTCGACCGTGTCCCTTGTGGTATTCTGGGGGGGGTGCTTCGGGAGTATGGGGTTCGGGGCTCTTTGCTAAGGGCTGTCCGGTCCCTGTACGAACGGAGCAGGAGTCTGGTTCACATTGCCGGCAGTAGGTCAGACATGTTCCCAGTGCATGTTGGACTCTGGCAGGGCTGCCCTTTGTCACCGGTTCTGTTCATAATTTTTATGGACAGAATTTCTAGGCGCAGCCAGGGGCCGGAAGGAATCCTGTTTGGGAACCACAGGATTTCATCTCTGCTTTTTGCGGATGATGTTGTCCTGTTGGCTTCTTCAAGCCAGGACCTTCAGCATGCACTGGGGCGGTTTGCAGCCGAGTGTGAAGCGGCTGGGATGAGAATCAGCACCTCCAAGTCCAAGGCCATGGTTCTCGACCGGAAAAGGGTGGCTTGCCCTCTCCAGGTTGGTGGAGAAGTTCTGCCTCAAGTGGAGGAGATTAAGTATCTTGGGATCTTGTTCACAAGTGAGGGAAGGATAGAGCATGAGGTCGACAGGCGGATCGCTGCAGCCTCCGCAGTGATGCGGTCGCTTTACCGGTCCGTTGTGGTGAAGAAGGAGCTGAGCCAAAAGGCGAAGCTCTCAATTTACTGGTCAATCTACAACCCCGATTCCAAAAAAGTTGGGACAAAGTACAAATTGTAAATAAAAACGGAATGCAATGATGTGGAAGTTTCAAAATTCCATATTTTTTCAGAATAGAACATAGATGACATATCAAATGTTTAAACTGAGAAAATGTATCGTTTAAAAAGAAAAATTAGGTGATTTTAAATTTCATGACAACAACACATCTCAAAAAAGTTGGGACAAGGCCATGTTTCCCACTGTGAGACATCCCCTTTTCTCTTTACAACAGTCTGTAAATGTCTGGGGACTGAGGAGACAAGTTGCTCAAGTTTAGGGATAGGAATGTTAACCCATTCTTGTCTAATGTAGGATTCTAGTTGCTCAACTGTCTTAGGTCTTTTTTGTCGTATCTTCCATTTTATGATGCGCCAAATGTTTTCTATGGGCGAAAGATCTGGACTGCAGGCTGGCCAGTTCAGTACCCGGACCCTTCTTCTACGCAGCCATGATGCTGTAATTGATGCAGTATGTGGTTTGACATTGTCATGTTGGAAAATGCAAGGTCTTCCCTGAAAGAGACGTCGTCTGGATGGGAGCATATGTTGCTCTAGAACCTGGATATACCTTTCAGCATTGATAGTGTCTTTCCAGATGTGTAAGCTGCCCATGCCACACGCACTAATGCAACCCCATACCATCAGAGATGCAGGCTTCTGAACTGAGCGCTGATAACAACTCGGGTCGTCCTTCTCCTCTTTAGTCCGAATGACACGGCGTCCCTGATTTCCATAAAGAACTTCAAATTTTGATTCGTCTGACCACAGAACAGTTTTCCACTTTGCCACAGTCCATTTTAAATGAGCCTTGGCCCAGAGAAGACGTCTGCGCTTCTGGATCATGTTTAGATACGGCTTCTTCTTTGAACTATAGAGTTTTAGCTGGCAACGGCGGATGGCACGGTGAAT
Source organism: Neoarius graeffei (assembly GCF_027579695.1). Taxonomy (NCBI): domain Eukaryota; kingdom Metazoa; phylum Chordata; class Actinopteri; order Siluriformes; family Ariidae; genus Neoarius; species Neoarius graeffei. The sequence continues at coordinate 16,029,608 of NC_083569.1, forward strand.
TGTGCTCACAGATAATGTTCTCTGGAAATGTTCCTGAGCCCATTTTGTGATTTCCAATACAGAAGCATGCCTGTATGTGATGCAGTGCCGTCTAAGGGCCCGAAGATCACGGGCACCCAGTATGGTTTTCCGGCCTTGACCCTTACGCACAGAGATTCTTCCAGATTCTCTGAATCTTTTGATGATATTATGCACTGTAGATGATGATATGTTCAAACTCTTTGCAATTTTACACTGTCGAACTCCTTTCTGATATTGCTCCACTATTTGTCGGCGCAGAATTAGGGGGATTGGTGATCCTCTTCCCATCTTTACTTCGGAGAGCTGCTGCCACTCCAAGATGCTCTTTTTATACCCAGTCATGTTAATGACCTATTGCCAATTGACCTAATGAATTGCAATTTGGTCCTCCAGCTGTTCCTTTTTTGAACCTTTAACTTTTCCAGCCTCTTATTGCCCCTGTCCCAACTTTTTTGAGATGTGTTGCTGTGATGAAATTTCAAATGAGCCAATGTTTGGCATGAAATTTCAAAATGTCTCACTTTCGACATTTGATATGTTATCTATGTTCTATTGTGAATACAATATCAGTTTTTGAGATTTGTAAATTCTTGCATTCCGTTTTTATTTACAATTTGTACTTTGTCCCAACTTTTTTGGAATCGGGGTTGTACGTTCCGACTCTCACCTATGGTCATGAGCTTTGGGTAATGACCGAAAGAACAAGATCGCAGATACAAGCGGCCGAAATGAGTTTCCTTCGCAGGGTGGCTGGGCGCTCCCTTAGAGATAGGGTGAGAAGCACAATCAATCAGGAGGAGCTCGGAGTAGAGCCGCTGGTTCCCCACATCGAGAGGAATCAGCTGAGGTGGCTCGGGCATCTCTTTTGGATGCCTCCTGGACGCCTCCCTGGGGAGGTGTTCCAGGCATATCCCCCTGTGAGGAGGCCCCGGGGAAGACCCAGGACACACTGGAGGGACTATGTCTCTCGGATGGCCTGGGAACGCCTCGGTGTTCTTCTCGAGGAGCTGGCCGAGGTGTCTGGGGAGAGGGAAGTTTGGACTTCCATGCTCAGACTGCTGCCTCCGCGACCCGGCCCCAGATAAGCGGAAGAAGACGAGACGAGACAAGCTGAAGTATACCTTTGAGATATTCCAAAACCTTTTCTTGGAACTGGATGCTTCAAAGCTCTCAAACAAAGTCCAGACTCTCAAGAGCAAACTTCTGGCTTGAAATGAGACTGCAGTCACAGTGCACACTTTTAAGTAGGCCTACATTGTCAGTGCAACACAATGTTCAGTGTCCCCCCCCCAGAACTAGAGAACTGCACATTTGAAAAGTGCCAAGTTTTTAAGTTAGTATTGATTTTTACTCTATCCCACAAATATCAGTGAAACTTTTATTGTTATCTGTTCAAAGATTGAGTATAAAGCCTTTTTTATGTTTGTTTCTTTTAAATAAGTAGTTGAAATTGAGAACTAGGGTTGAAAATATCTTGAGGCTTTTAACAGACTATGTACCACTCAACTTTGGTTTGCTTAAACGTGCTGATTGCAAAGTTGAATTCTGTGCAAAATGTTCTATTTCTATTGCTGTTGGAGTTTCAAGATGTTTCACTGTTGCACACACTGTGTATCCTATGTGCAAATGTTTTGCTGAGATTAAAATGCATCCTGCTGTTTACCTCAAGAGCAATCATCAGCACATCAAAATGATCACATCTTGTTCGCATGATATTGTTCTTGCGAGACAGAAAAATGTCTCAATAAAAAAACTGAAAATTTCAGCTGACTTTGCAGCCTTTAAATGTTCGCGGTTGGATAAATGCACCAAACTTCCTGTCCCAGATAACTCCTGTTTAAGTGCTGAAGTGTGAGGACCAGTTCCTAAAGACCAAATTGTAGGCATTCATCATCATGGATGGAACATGGTAATAATGCACAGTTCCAGTTGTATTGAATCACTTTAAAAACTTCAAGTTTTCTTCTTGTTTGATGATTGTTTCCATGCACAAGTTTATACAGGAAGTGGGTAATTGTGCTTGTCTGTGACATTTAAATTTCTATTTTGAGCCCATGTTTTGGCTTTAATGGAGTGGTATTATGTATTAATGTCTTTCGCTGCTTAATGTGATTATATAATTTTTTTCATTCAAATACTGAGGATTTTAACCTATAATTTAAGGTGATTTTTTTTTGGCATTTTAAGTGCTTACAGTATTTAGAGATATTTTGCAGAATTTTGGCCCGTTTTTTAAAACAGTACTTTTAGCTGTACATGGCTTTTTAGATCATGTTGTCAACATTTAAAATAAAGTGAAGAGTTCTTCATTAAATCTTGAGTTTGTTATTCCAAATAAAGGATATTTAGATTTTATTGACTGCATTGAATAAATTCTCATCAATGCACTGATTAATGCAGATGATTATTACTCAGCTATATAGCATTGATATGTAGAATTAATCCCATTCTTATTAACACCATTTACAAATTTAGAGGTTTCTGTTTTTCAGGTCAACTCAATATTTCGTTTAGGTTTTAATTAATTTCTTTTTTGTTTTCTATTTATTTGAATCTACTCATTAAATGGATTATTTTATATCATTTGTCTTGTCTTATTAGCTGGTGCAATTTTGCCCTCATACGGTACATATGTTCAATAGCATGACTCGATCTGAATCTTGAATTAAGTGAATTGTTACATGTCTAGTGACCAATACATTTTGAGCAATAATTTATAAGAAGCCTTTGTCATATGTACACAAGCACAGTGAAATTTGCCCTCTGCATTTAACCCATCTGAAGCAGTGAACACACACATGCGCACACACAAGTGAGCAATGAACGCACACATACACTGCACCCAGAGCAGTGGGCAGCTATGCTACATCACCTGGGGAACAGTTGGGGGTTAGGTTCCTTGCTCATACAGAGAGAGGGGAAAGTGCTGTTCATTCACTCAACTCCCTTCACATTTTTCCTGCTGGTCCTGGGAATCAAACCAGCGACCATTTTGGCCCAAGGCTGGTTCTCTAACCTTCAGACCATGGCTGCCTCCATGGCCTAAAATTATTTTATAATTTTATATTTAGGTTGATTCTTCCTCTCTAAAACGTTTCTCAAGCACACTCTCAAGTCAAGTCAAGTCAACTTTATTGTCAATAAAGGGTGCAGTATTGGGGGCAGAGTAATTGTAGTTTTGAAAATTTCATGAGTTTTTATTGTTGAGTCCTTTAATTTGGTTTTTCATTTCAGTCTAGTTTTAGAAGTGCATAAGCAGTTTCAGTTTGCTTTTTATATTTTAATGTAGTTTTAGTTGAGTTTTTATTTAGTTTGTGTTGAGATATTCACGTTATGAGAAAAGCTTTTATTTAAAGAAGCCAAAAAAGGTAGGATAAAAGAATGAATGCCATTAAATATGATCTACAAACTCTACATGATCACATTCATCATCATCATCTATCCAGCTCACAGCTCCATTTGTGCGCGAGCTGGAGAAGCCTTGAGTGTAAGCCCGCCCCCGATCACCTGCCTCTTAATATTTAAATTGGGCTGGTCTAGTCCAAGCTCCTTTATTCTCTTTTTTTTCTTCCAGTGTAGGCGATGTAAAAGGATATTTCTGTAAAGAAATAACAGAATTTTCTTTCTCTGTGGATCCACTTGAACTTGCCATCTTGTGAAAGCTCCAGTCGAACAAGCAGCAGTGAGTGACAGCTGCAAATATGAAGGTCCCTAGAAAACTGTCCAATCATGTGGGAAAAAAACCCAATTCCAATTGGCTGCTAATAAAAGAAGGTGTCTCCAGGGTGCACTTTACTATATCCCAGGCCAAATCTTGACTCCACCAATTAAAACGCAGGCTCAGGTTTGTCCAAAAGGTCCAAAAGTTTGTGTAGTCAGATACACACTCATTCAGTGTTTCCAGCAGCCAGAAGTATACAGGAAGTGTAGGTGTTCACATAAAATTTAAATAAATACAGGCTGCAGCAACTGCGGCCTGTCCAAGGCCTAAGACCAAAAAAGGGGTGAGGCAGTTCCTTGGACCAAGGTCCTCCATGCCAATTCTTTTGAAGGGGATCTCAATTAATGGTAGCGGGTGCAAAGGCGCTTTTGGTGTGGCCGCTGGATTTACCAGCCGGCGTTAGCAACAAGCCGCACACCACCTGCAGACAGGGGCACGAATCGCCATGAGACGATTTAGTGTTTTGTCCTAACACAAGTGTCCAACCATAGGATTATGATGAGCCGCATGGAATAAAATTTCCCTACCACTCTTTAGGACCAACAACTGTGTTGTCTTTTCTTTAGTTTGAGTGTCCTGCATCACTCAATATATCCATCCATCTGTAGCCGCTTATCCTGTTCTACAGGGTGGCAGGCAAGCTGGAGCCTATCCCAGCTGACTATGGGCGAGAGACGGGGTACACCCTGGAAAAGTCGCCAGGTTATCACTCGATATAGCCTATCCTTAATAATACAAAAATATGAAAAGGAAAGCACAACTTTAGGGTGGAGGGGTTGGCCATCAATTAGTTTCACTTGGTCAAAAGTGTGTCTTAGAGACTCATCATGCATCTGTTCCAATGGGAAATCCCCTAAGGCAGGGGTTTTCAAAGTGTGGGAGAGTCAGCCCCCCCTCAGAGAGCAAATAAACAACAGCGCCCCCCCCCTTTACAATTTTTGTTGTTGCTATACTTAATGTTCCATTCATATTTTAAAAAAAATGGTTGTTGTACACATTTTTATTTTTTTCTCATCTCATCTCATTATCTCTAGCCGCTTTATCCTTCTACAGGGTGGCAGGCAAGCTGGAGCCTATCCCAGCTGACTATGGGCGAGAGACGGGGTACACCCTGGAAAAGTCGCCAGGTTATCACTCGATATAGCCTATCCTTAATAATACAAAAATATGAAAAGGAAAGCACAACTTTAGGGTGGAGGGGTTGGCCATCAATTAGTTTCACTTGGTCAAAAGTCAAATCAAATCAAATCAAGTTTATTTGTACAGCGCTTTTAACAATAAACATTGTCGCAAAGCAGCTTTACAGAATTTGAACGACTTAAAACATGAGCTAATTTTATCCCTAATATGAATGTTCCATTCATATTTTTAAAAAAATGGTTGTTGTACACATTTTTATTTTTTTCTTTTACACATTTTAAACATCTGTGCTTTTTTAAAACATCTTTTTTTTTACACATTTTAAACATCTGTGCTTTTTAAAACCTCTTTTTTACACATTTTAAACATCTGTGCTTTTTCAAAACCTCTTTTTTACACATAACATCTGTGCTTTTTTAAAACCTGTTTTTTTACACATTTTAAACATCTGTGCTTTTTTAAAACCTCTTTTTTTACACATTTTAAACATCTGTGCTTTTTTAAAACCTCTTTTTTTACACATTTTAAACATCTGTGCTTTTTAAAAACATTTTTTTACACATTTTAAACATCTGTGCTTTTTTTTAAAAAAAAACATCTTGTTTTACACATTTTAAACATCTCATAGCATCGTTAGCTAGCACCTCTTGGCAGACAACACACTGTGGCAGTGGAGCATCTTCAGATCCAGTCCATGAAAATCCAAACTTTAAATAATCGTGGTCATACTTCCTTCTTTTTTTGCTTGGCCCAGACTCTGGGACTTTAGGTACTAAAAATCGATCCATTTTGTCTCTGGCAAAGGCTACCTGAAGTTCACTAAATGTCCGCAATAGTAACTTATTCTGGTTTATTTTTCCTCACGTTGCGCGCCCCCCCTGAAGAACTCTGGCACCCCCTAGGGGAGGCGCGCCCCACACTTTGAAAAGCCCTGCCCTAAGGGATTCCCCAGAGAGAGGGGAATCCCTCCCCAGTCCCCATGTCATCATGACATGGAGCTGATGTAGATTCCCCCATAATGTACTACTGCAGGACCCACCCGCTACTAACTGTTTTATTAACCTTTTAAACCCCGGCCAATCTGGTCCCAGGATCAGTGTATGGGTGAGGCTCAGACTAACCACTGCCTCCACACTATGCTTTTCTTCCCAGAATTGAATAGTGACAGGCATTAGCGGATATTTGTGGATGTCACAGTGCATGCATCTGACCTTCACCAATCGTGCATTTCCCAGTGCCCTGCACTGAATCAGGCTTTGATGCATGGAGGTCTGATTACAACTAGAATCCACCAAAGCCTGATGTGTACCCCCTTCAATACTCAGAGACTCTGTATGTTCTTGCTCAATCAGAGGAAGCCTGCGGTGCATCAGGAATATGAATCAGTAGCCCCCCCTCCTTGCAGAAGCACTGATTCCGGGAAGTCCCAGCCTTCCCTCTGCGCAGACAGATCTGCCAGGGCTTGCTCCCAGTTCTGGTGGGCATGGATGAGTGCATCTGTGGAGAGATAGAGAGGGTTAATGGTGGCACAGACACAAAAGGAGAGAGGAGAAACACAGGGACAGACAGGAGAGTGGATTTTGGGGAAATTGGCCCCCGGTTCCGTGAGGGTGGGGCAAGGAGAGGGAGAGAAAGTGAAAGTGAGTGAGAGAGGAAGAGAAACTGCGGGAGTGGCTGCTCCCGGAAATGCCGTCAGGTGGTCCTCTGCCAGTAGGATCACCTCCTCCAGCGACACCGCTCGGTGACACTGGACCCACATTGAGGTCTCGCTCAACAATTGGGTGACAAACTGTTCCAGTGTCATGTGGTTGATGATGTCCTCCATGCCGCACTCGCCTGCTCGTAACCACCATCGGCCGGCATCTTGGAGTTGCTGCGCGAATGCAAATGGCCGGCCAACTTCACTGTAGGCCAGTGCTCAGAACCACTGGTGATGCTCTTACGGGCCGCAGCCGACTCGGTGCAATATAGACCACTTCAGGTCCGGATACTCCAGCATGCTGGTGACAGGGAGCTGTTGAGCCGCGAGCTGTGCTTCCCTCGACAGGAGCAGCAGTAGGCAAGTCACCCACTGAGAGGTTGGCCTGGCACTGGAGGTTAACTGTGAGGGTCTGGAGGAGTTCCCTGACTGGTCTGGACTCTATGGCAGCGTTTGTTCCTCAATCCCGGGTTTCGGCACCAGTGTAACAACTTTGTGGGAGTGGGCAATGAGGAACTGAAGACAGACGGTGCAATCCAAGGTCAATTTTGACTTTTATTGGCACTTTTCAGTGACTTTAGCTATTATGGCACACTAGACACACACACGCACGTGACACAGTGACACAGCTCTCTCTCGTTCCAGGCTGTCTGAAAGATACACAGAGACACATGTTAACAGACAGTCAGTAATTAGACAAAGGTGTACCCTGTCACATGTTACCTGCTGGTTCAACCTGACTCCTTACCATTCACAGCCGACGCTTGATCACACCCTCACTGCCACACACACACTCACAAATTTCCCTGTTAAATTACAGTAAACTATTGAGGTATTTCACTCACGTGACCAAGTCATGTGATGCTGCCATTTTGGACGTCACGGCTCGAATCAGTTTGAATGCGAGGAAGGCGACAAATGAAAAACATAAAAGAAAAAGGAGCGAGATGCAGAAAACACCTTCACTATCCAGCGACGTAGGGCATTTACAGGGCGAGCAGAGGGAGAGGTATTTACAAAAATTGAGGTTAGCAGGCTTAGAGAATGACATTTACCTGCTTCCACCAGGATTGTTCACTGACAGCTAAGATTTGTTCACATTTTCATTTACTTTCGGTCCTCAGGATAAACAAAATGTTATTAAATGTCATTGAAATAACTTCTTAGTCTGTTGAGACATGGCCCGTTATAAGTTTTTCCTTTACTGTATTTACTAGTTTACTGAGCGCGCTCCGGGGCTGGCTGGCTGGCGCTAGCTAGCTAGCGCTCCGGGGCTCGCTGGCCGGCTAGCTAGCGCTCCGGGGCTGGCCGGCCGGCCGGCTAGCTAGCGCTCCGGGGCTGGCCGGCCGGCCGGCTAGCTAGCGCTCCGGGGCTGGCTGGCTCAGTAAACTAGTAAATCCAGTAAAGGAAAAACTTGAGACTGAAAGGTTTTAACAGTCATCCAAATGACTGAACATAAACATTGCTACAGTAACATACCAGCTACTGTTGTTGACATTAGCTAGCTTGCCGTCCAAAATGGCGGACACCGGGACGTCACGTGACCCTGTGACGTCAGGTGAAATACCTCAACAGGCAGCTACAGTTGCAAGCATTAAAGTCAAACAAAACTCCAAAATAAAGGCTGTTTGCCAATTATGGCAAGTGCCCTGATGTAACCCCCCCCACACACACACACACACACACACACACACACTTAAATTAAACATAAAACAACAATTATAACGTCAATTTATACATTTTAAAAGTTATGAGATTGCTAAAAAATAGGCTTATCTAGCTGCAGCCATTTGCACTGAAACAAGATATCTGCTTTGTGTCGTAACCAGCACACTCATTTCCATTTGTTGTGACAAAGGGAAAGACCCATCAAATAAAGGCTTCTAACTGTCAAAAAAATAAAAATTCCCAGGTATGACTGTGCTGTGTGTGTGTGTGTGTGTGTGTGTGCACGTGTTCACAGATTTAATACAGAGAAACGTCACTGTTCTGTAATGTATATGTGAAACATAAAGGCTTCTAAGAAAAAAAATCTAATCAGTAATGTTCTGTAACCATATGATTTTTACTGGCAACAAAATACACGAATCAACAGACTCACTTTTATAGTTTAAATCTCACTAGGCTAGGTAACGCATGCGCACTAGATACTAGTAAACAATGGCTGTTGTCATAGCAACGCAATTCTTGCCGTCTAAAAAGATCGCTTTTTTCAGTGAATAAAACAAACAAAAGCATGTCACATAAAAATATAAATAGCCTGTGAAGTCGCATTTATAGGCAGCAAAAGGCTCCTAAAGGCAGGGTATGTTTGTACGCTCTGTTTACTTGTGTGTGTGTTGTTTACTGCTTCAGTGATCCGGCTTATTTTTACAGTACTTGGGCATCTTTAGGATTGTTTATAACAATTTAGAAGCGATATACAGGGTGTTTAAAAAATGTTGATATTATTTGAGATGTAAATATCCCAGAAGGTACATAGTCGAGGCAAGTGAAACTGAACAGGCTTAATGTTGAGCGATATAAGATTTATTCCTCAAAATTTGAATGAGAAATTCAAAGGTATGTGGATTCCATGAACGACTTCACACATTTTCAATATGCGCGCTGCCTGAGACACCCTGTATTGCTGTCCGAAACGACAGTGAGGATTATTACACCCTATATAGTGCACTCAAAGTATCCCACAATGCATCACGAAAGTAGTGTACAACCGAGGGTCACTAACCAAAGCAACATGTCCCATCATGAAAGAAATCAAATTAAAAGTCTCAAATTTGATAAAAGGCACCGGCAAAGAAGAAAGTGGGATGTTGGTGGGTTTCCTCACATGAACTGCTCGCTTCAGGTCCTTCCACAATATTTCGATTGGATTAAGGTCAGGACTTTAACTTGGCCATTCCAAAAATTTACTTTATTCTTCTTTAACCATTCTTTGGTAGAACGACTTGTGTGCTTAGGGTCGTTGTCTTGCTGCATAACCCACCTTCTCTTGAGATTCAGTTCATGGACAGATGTCTTAACATTTTCCATTAGAATTCGCTGGTATAATTCAGAATTCATTGTTCCATCAATGATGGCAAGCTGTCCTGGTCCAGATGCAGCAAAACAGGCCCAAACCATGATACCACTATCACCACCATGTTTCACAGATGGGATAAGGTTTTTATACTGGAATACAGGGTTTTCCTTTCTCCAAACATAATGCTTCTCATTTCCAGTTTTTCACAATTGTTAAAACACATTTTTTAATCTTCCTGTCCTTTTCTCAGAATTCTAAACACAAAAATCTTTTCTCAAACTACATTCACAAAACCTCTGATTCTTTTTGCAAAACCATACCATCGCCTCAAAATAGTTTTACATGTGCTCAAAACCGAACAATGTTGTCAGATCTTGCACAAATCGATCAAAATAGAAAAACTGCTGAGCAGTCATTAAACACTACACCAAAAAAATTGAAAACACAGTGGTCAAGGCATGTTGCTTATGGAGCAATGTTTATTGGTCACAATAAAGTATAGCATATGCATTTTGCATCTCCAAAAGTAATGAAAAAAAAGATTTCACAACTCAGTGGATTTAGCATTTACTCTGCATTCAAACAAACTATAGTAATAGGTACTGTGAAAATAAAATCATCCTGAAATTGACAAATACAAATGAAAGTGTACAGCCGACAATGTACTATAAAAGGTTAAAAAAAAAACCTCAAACGACTTTACACAGTTGATCATTGAGCTTCATTGAGCGTCATCCTGTCTTTGGGCTGGGTCAGGCCACAGCACTTCATCCACATCACACGCTATATTTGACCTTGCCAGGCAACAGGGGAAAAAAACCCTAGTGTGCCCAGCCCTGACACATCTCCTCGCCAATGTCATCACAGGCTAGTTCCATGGCATCAAGAAGATTAAGCCTGGTGTAGGGCTGTTGCTCGCACACCTTCCATCTCCAAGTGGAGAAAAACTCCTCTATTGCATTGAGGAAGGGAGAGCACGGTGGCAAGTACAGGTTAATGAAATTCTCTGACTTGGACAGCGAGGTGAAAACTAACATTGTCCCAAATTATAACATAAATAGGCCTCTCAATCATCTCATGTTCCTGCTGTTCATTTGCAGACAACACATCTTTATGACCACCAAGACAGGTGAGAAGGTGGTCTTAAAGGTGGGTGTTATATGGCCCCAGAGTGGCATGATGGTGAAAAACACCCCGGTTGCTTATAGCAGCACACAGTGTTATTACCACCATGCTGGCCAGGGACTTCAACAATGGGTCGCTGGCCAATTATGTTCCTGCTGCTCCTTCTTCTCTTGGTGAGATTGAAGCCAGCTTCATCAAAAAAATGAATTCATGGGGTCTCTCCATGGTGTCCAGTTCAAACACTCTCTGCAATTAGATGGATATACAACCCCAATTCCCAAAAAGTTGAGACAAAGTACAAATTGTAAATGAAAATGGAATGCAGGCGGCACGGTGGTGTAGTGGTTAGCGCTGTCGCCTCACAGCAAGAAGGTCCTGGGTTCGAGTCCCGGGGCCGGCGAGGGCCTTTCTGTGTGGAGTTTGCATGTTCTCCCCGTGTCTGCGTGGGTTTCCTCCGGGTGCTCCGGTTTCCCCCACAGTCCAAAGACATGCAGGTTAGGTTAACTGGTGACTCTAAATTGACCATAGGTGTGAATGTGAGTGTGAATGGTTGTCTGTGTCTATGTGTCAGCCCTGTGATGACCTGGCGACTTGTCCAGGGTGTACCCCGCCTTTCGCCCGTAGTCAGCTGGGATAGGCTCCAGCTTGCCTGCGACCCTGTAGAAGGATAAAGCGGCTAGAGATGATGAGATGAGATGAGAAAACGGAATGCAATGATGTGGAAGTTTCAAAATTCCATATTTTATTCAGAATAGAACATAGATGACATATCAAATGTTTAAACTGAGAAAATGTATCATTTAAAGAGAAAAAATTAGGTGATTTTAAATTTCATGACAACAACACATCTCAAAAAAGTTGGGACAAGGCCATGTTTACCACTGTGAGACATCCCCTTTTCTCTTTACAACAGTCTGTAAACGTCTGGGGACTGAGGAGACAAGTTGCTCAAGTTTAGGGATAGGAATGTTAACCCATTCTTGTCTAATGTAGGATGCTAGTTGCTCAACTGTCTTAGGTCTTTTTTGTCGTATCTTCCGTTTTATGATGCGCCAAATGTTTTCTGTGGGTGAAAGATCTGGACTGCAGCCTGGCCAGTTCAGTACCTGGACCCCTCTTCTACGCAGCCATGATACTGTAATTGATGCAGTATGTGGTTTGGCATTGTCATGTTGGAAAATGCAAGGTCTTTCCTGAAAGAGACGTCGTCTGGATGGGCGCATATGTTGCTCTAGAACCTGGATATACCTTTCAGCATTGATGGTGTCTTTCCAGATGTGTAAGCTGTCCATGCCACAGGCACTAATGCAACCCCATACCATCAGAGATGCAGGCTTCTGAACTGAGTGCTGATAACAACTTGGGTCGTTCTTCTCCTCTTTAGTCCGAATGACACGGCATCCCTGATTTCCATAAAGAACTTCAAATTTTGATTCATCTGACCACAGAACAGTTTTCCACTTTGCTACAGTCCATTTTAAATGAGCCTTGGCCCAGAGAAGACGTCTGCGCTTCTGGATCATGTTTACATATGGCTTCTTCTTTGAACTATAGAGTTTTAGCTGGCAACGGCGGATGGCACGGTGAATTGTGTTCACAGATAATGTTCTCTGAAAATATTCCTGAGCCCATTTTGTGATTTCCAATACAGAAGCATGCCTGTATGTGATGCATAAGGTCTAAGGGCCGGAAGATCACAGGCACCCAGTACGGTTTTCCGTCCTTGACCCTTACGCACAGAGATTCTTCCAGATTCTCTGAATCTTTTGATGATATTATGCACTGTAGATGATGTTCAAACTCTTTGCAGTTTTACACTGTTGAACTCCTTTCTGATATTGCTCCACTATTTGTCGGCGCAGAATTAGGGGGATTGGTGATCCTCTTCCCATCTTTACTTCTGAGAGCCGCTGCCACTCCAAGATGCTCTTTTTATACCCAATCATGTTAATGACCTATTGCCAATTGACCTAATGAGTTGCAAATTGGTCCTCCAGCTGTTCCTTTGTTGTACCTTTAACTTTTCCAGCCTCTTATTGCCCCGTCCCAACTTTTTTGAGATGTGTTGCTGTCATGAAATTTCAAATGAGCCAATATTTGGCATGAAATTTCAAAATGTCTCACTTTCAACATTTGATATGTTGTCTATGTTCTATTGTGAATACAATATCAGTTTTTGAGATTTGTAAATTATTGCATTCCGTTTTTATTTACAATTTGTACTTTGTCCCAACTTTTTTGGAATCGGGGTTGTAGTTTTTTAAGTGCTTCAAAGAGACAGGCCTATGCTGTGGAGTACAATGTATGCATTCTTCACTAACATACATTGTATATGTAATGTGATGCTATTGAACTTGACAGTAATATATATATATAGTACAGTACCATAACTAACTGTACACTTACCTGTACATACTGAAATCGCAGCTCCTTCACCCTTTCAGAGTTACGTTCAAAGGGCACTCTGTACACTTGTTTCATTCGTATCCTGTTGCGATGGAGGATATGGGGTCTATGGTAGAAAGGCTCACACTACTGATTCCCTCGAAGTCTGTGTGGTTTTGAATAATTTGTTGCTGTATTTCCCGTAGTGTAATGGCATTGTTTTGACGGACAATGTCAACTACAATGGCCTCCTGCTGGGGTGTTTACATGGGTGTCCTCCCACTCCCGTATGGCAGTCTTGCAATTCTGCAAAAAGAGAATGTGCAAAATATATGTAATGTTCTGAAATATATATACAGTATACAGTAGTACTGTAAGCTTTCAATGATAAAACAGTCCAGTAAAGTAGACTGTACCTGTTCTCATGTCTGAATCTCCGGATTATGGTGGACACAGAGAATCGACTGATGTTTGGCTGGACTCTTTGGCCTGCCTCCCTCATGGTCATGCCATGCACCAGTACATGGTCTATGACGGCAGCCAGAATTTCATCAGAAATTGCCATTCTTTGTCTTCCTCTGCCTCCTTCTTGTCCTCTGCCTTTACCTCCTCTTACATGCACTCATCCTCTGTGTCTCTGATCCATTGTTGTCATGAGCTTGCAGGACCAACCTGCTTGCACTTTGAAGTGGCTTATATTGGTTGTCATGTCATGGTCAAATCAAATCAAATCAAATCAAGTTTATTTGTACAGCGCTTTTAACAATAAACATTGTCGCAAAGCAGCTTTACAGAATTTGAACGACTTAAAACATGAGCTAATTTTATCCCTAATCTATCCCCAATGAGCAAGCCTGTGGCGATGGTGGCAAGGAAAAACTCCCTCAGACGACATGAGGAAGAAACCTCGAGAGGAACCAGACTCAAAAGGGAACCCATCCTCATTTGGGCAACAACAGACAGCCTGACTATAATATTAACAGTTTTAACAGGTATAACCCTCAACTGTCCTCATGGGGCCGTCCTTCACAGGAGTGGGGCGATAAAACTCCGACCAGACACAGGGCACCAGGATGGATCAAGCAGGTCCGAGGGGCAGAAGAGGCCAGCATCTCAATCCCAGGATCAACATGTAACTCAGAGGGACAGATGGGGGGGGAGAGAAAGAAAACACGTTGTTAGGTATGCCCTAAAAATGACAAGTATTAAATCTGTGTGGTAGGCTCGCAGAGACGAGAGTCTTTACATCAGGCATGACGCACAATGGCATGTTAATATGGTAAAAAATATATCATGACCTGCTCTGGCTGGATGCTTGATTGGGTGATGGGAGCACACTCCTCAGCAATGATGAGATGCAGATGGGACCCTTAGGCCTGGCCAAGACAATTCAGTTACATTTCACCGGGTCTGGGACATGCGACAGAATGTCTGACGGCCGATTCCCTGCAGGCTACGATAGCCAGTCGAGGTCCCCACCGTCTCCACCAAAAGATTTCCTGTTGACTCCATGTAACTCAGAGGGACAGATTTGGGGTGGGGGGGGAGAGAAAGAAAACACAGGTGGTTAGGTATGCCCAATGTCACCTGAATAAGTAGGAACAGTATACATATTGCACCGAGTACAAGCAGGGACTCCGGCAACTAACTATGACAGCATAACTAAAAGGAGAGAGCCAGAAGGTAACACAGGCATGAGGGAGCCCCGGGACATAAAGCAGCCAGCCACTGCACCGTCAACAAACTCGAGTGAGCAAGCGAGTGGGGACTGACAGCATCCATACATCCCAGTTTACCAAAACACTCTATGTCTGAGGACCCTCCAGATCTACTCCTTTACCTCATAAACACCATTAACAAAAGGCTTGACTAAACAGATATGTTTTCAGCCTAGACTTAAATGCTGAGACTGTGTCTGATTCCCGAACATTACTTGGAAGGCTGTTCCATAACAGTGGGGCTTTGTAAGAAAAGGCTCTGCCCCCTGATGTAGCCTTCACTATACGAGGTACCAGCAGATAGCCTGCACCTTTTGATCTAAGTAGGCGTGGCGGGTCATAGAAGAGCAGAAGTTCACTCAGGTACTGTGGTGCGAGACCATTTAGTGCTTTAAAGGTCAATAGTAGTATTTTATAATCAATACGAAATTTGATTGGGAGCCAATGCAGTGTGGATAAGACAGGCGTGATGTGGTCATATTTTCTAGTTCTAGTAAGGACTCTTGCTGCGGCATTTTGAACTAACTGGAGCTTGTTTATGCACTTATTGGAACATCCAGACAGTAAGGCATTACAATAATCCAACCTGGAGGTAACGAAAGCATGGACTAGTTTTTCTGCATCATGCAATGACATTAAATTTCTTATCTTTGCAATATTTCTGAGATGAAAGAAAGCTATCCGGGTGATGTTATCAATGTGAGTTTCGAATGAAAGACTGGGGTCAATAATCACTCCGAGGTCTTTTACTGCTGCACGTGAAGAAACAGAAAGGCCATCCAGAGTTACTGTGTAATCAGAAAACTTACTTCTAGCTGTATGTGGTCCTAGCACAAGTACTTCAGTCTTGTCAGAGTTAAGCAGAAGGAAATTTATAAGCATCCAGTGTCTAATGTCCTTAACACATTCCTCAATTTTATTAAGCTGGTGTCTCTCATCAGGTTTTGCAGAGACATACAACTGTGTGTCATCAGCATAACAGTGATCTAATACAATGTTTACGAATAATATCGCCCAGAGGTAACATATATAGAGAAAAAAGCAGTGGACCCAAGACAGAACCTTGTGGAACACCAAACTTTACCTCGGTACGTCTAGAAATATCACCATTTATATCGACATACTGATAACGATCAGTTAGATAAGACCTGAGCCAGGAGAGGGCCATTCCCTTAACTCCCACAACATTTTCTAGTCTATCCAGAAGAATGGAATGATCAATGGTATCAAATGCTACACTAAGGTCAAGCAACACAAGTAGCGAGACACAGCCCTGATCAGACGCCAACAGTAGGTCGTTTACTACTTTAACCAGTGCTGTCTCTGTGCTATGATGAGGTCTAAATCCTGACTGATACATTTCATGGATGTTATTCCTATGTAAATATGAGCATAACTGCTGTGCCACAGCTTTTTCAAGGATCTTGGAGATAAAGGGGAGGTTTGATATTGGCCGATAATTGGACAGCTGACAGGGATCAAGGTCAGGTTTTTTAATCAGGGGTTTGATAACTGCTAGTTTAAAGGATTTGGGTACATAGCCAATCATAAGAGAAGAATTTATTATTTTTAGAAGCGGTTCAATTACTCCAGGCATTATCTGTTTGAATAGATGTGTCGGTAAGGGATCTAGTACGCAAGTTGAGGCTTTTGATGTAGAGATTAATGAAAGTAATTCAGTTTCTTTTAGGGGAGTAAAACATTCTAACTGATGATCTGATACAGTTATATTGTTAACTACAAGGTCACTTTCATTGTCTAACCTTAAATTAGTAGTTTGAATTTTTTGTCGGATATTCTCAATTTTGTCATTAAAAAAATTCATGAAGTCGTTGCTACTACATACTGCAGGTGTGCATGTGTTGATAGTGGACTTATTCCTGGTTAATTTTGCTACAGTATTAAATAGGAATCTAGGATTATTTTTGTTATCTTCTATTAGGGAGGAGAGATATGTTGATCTCGCAGCACTAAGAGCTTTTTTATATTTCAGGAAGCTCTCCTTCCACGCCAATTTGAACACTACCAATTTTGTTTGACGCCATTTACGTTCCAATTTTCGAGTGGTCTGTTTTAATGTGCGAGTGTCATCATTATACCAGGGTGCTAATTTTATTTATAAATTTCATTTATAAAGCTCTGTGCAGTAGTTGACGTGAAAGTACGTTTAATACAGTAGCGTGGTGAGGTGCATATATTATTACTCAGACATATTTTGAATGAGATGAGACAATGATCTGAGATAACTTCAGACTGTGGAAGTATGACTATATTGTCTACGTTTAATCTGAATGTTAGTATTAGATCAAGGGTGTGACCACCATTATGGGTCGGTCCTATGACATTCTGCTTAATCCCGACTGAATCTAAGATGGACACAAATGCTGTTTTTAAAGGTTCTTCTGGGTTATCAAAGTGAATATTAAAATCTCCGACAACTAAAGCTTTGTCTAAGGAAATAACCAAATCTGAGATAAAATCTGCAAATTCAGAAAGAAACTCAGAATATGGCCCCGGGGGCCTGTAAATAAGCAATGGAATTAACTGGGTAGACTTATTTTTCGAGGCTACATACATTATATGAGTATGAAGAACTTCAAATGTATTAAATTTATAACCAGGTTTGTGTGTTACACCTAGATAATCGTTATAAATAACCGTGACACCTCCTCCTCTGCCAGTTAGACGAGGCTGGTGTATATAACTGTATCCAGGAGGACTCGCTTCATTTAATGCTATATATTCATTTGGCTTAATCCATGTTTCTGTTAAACACAGTACATTAAACTCCTGATCAGTAATGAGTTCATTAACCATTAGCGCTTTAGATGTAAGAGATCTAATATTTAATAGCCCCACCTTTAGATCAAAGGTGCTGGCAGCAGCTGTACAGTCAGTCTGATCTAATTTTATATTGATTAGGTTACTGGAACAAACTCTCTGAAAATTTCTACCTTTTTGTTGAGCTCGGGGAACAGACACAGTCTCGATGTAGTGGGCCCTGAGTGACGACTCTGTGCAGCTAGCAGACAGTCGGTTTAGCCTGTTCGTCTGCTCCCTGGCCTTGGCTCTGGATTGTCAGAAATTAACTAGGCCTGTTCTGAGACTATGACCTATGCTGCAGGAAATGAGAGCAGCACCTTCCCGAGTGGGATGGATACCGTCCCGCCCTAACAGGCCAGCAGTGCCCTCAAAATTAGCCCAATTATCTATAAAGCCCACACTGTTTTCAGAGCACCACCTGGACAGCCAGCAGTTTAGCGACCATAACCTGCTGTAAGCTACATCGCCACGCCGCATTGGGATGGGGCCAGAGCATACTACAGCATCGGACATCGCCTTCGCTAATTTAAACACCTCTACAAAGTTACTCTTAGTAACCTCAGACTGACAAAGGCGTATATCATTAGCTCCTGCATGGATAACTATCTTTGAGAACCTGTGCTTGCCTAGGACCCTAAGATTACCTGCTATGTCCGGCGCCCTGGCTCCCGGTATACACCTGACTAAAGCTGCTGGTGCCCCTAAAGGCTGAGCTAATTTCACGTGCCGTATGATAGAGTCCCCTATAACCAGAGCTCTTTCAGGTTTCTCAGTGGGTGCATCACTAAGGAGAGCAAACCTGTTCGACACGTGACGCGGAGAGGAGTGGTGCTCCCGTGGGCGAGCCTCAGCGGTAGCTTTGGCTCTACGCTTATGCCGCCGAGCCGTCACCCATTCGCCCCGCTGTAAGGGCTCTAATGCCGGAGTTGGGGGATTGCTAACTCCACCTAGGGCGTCCAGACTTTCCCTAACAGAAACTACACTGTTCTCACGCTCACTAACCTGCTCTAAAGCCTGGACACGCGCTTCTAGCACTGAAATCTTCTCCGTCAGAGAGCTAACTAATCTGCACTTATCACAAGTAAAGCTAATAGAGCTATCGCTCGTGACGGAGGAAGAATGACTAAACATCCTGCACTCAGCACACTGAACAGGCTGAAGGTGTGCCATGATGAAAAGATTCACGTACCTTAAATGAAGATCTGTTGATATTAAAGCAGATCAGATGGCCTCCGCTTGTGGACTTTACACAGGAGGAGAGAAAAAGAAAGCTTCCGGTCTCTGCGTTCTTCCGAAAAAAGAAAGAGAAAAAACCGGAAAAAAAAACGGAAAAAGGAAAGCGAAAGTGAAAAGTACAAAAATGAAAGCGACAGTATAATAAAAATGAAGACGATACTGGAAATTTATTTATAGAAAAAAAAGTTAAAAAAGGATTAGTAATTAACGCCGGCACTCGCGGGAAAAAGGACTCGGCGCCAATGATGAGAAACAAGTGTGATCAATTTTGAATCGTTGTGTTCAATGGATGGCACATGCGTTTCATTTGTGTTCATATTTTGCCACTTGCCACCATTATGCATCACAAGTGCATCACAGTGACAACTGTGTTTTATTGCATGAGAATGTGTTTAGAGTTTTGCAAAAGGAAGGACTGAGATCTGCAAATAGTGTTTTACTAGGTGAAGATAGTTTATGGTTTTGTCAAAACAATGCTCATTTGAATGAGTTTAGACAACTGAGCAATTGATTCACACAACAGGAATTAGTGTTTTAGTAATTCAGAAAAACTGTAAACCAAAAAGTTCTATTTTGGTCTCATCCATCCACAAAACATTTTTCCAATAGCCTTCTGGCTTGTCCACATGATCTTTAGCAAACTGCAGATGAGCAGCAATGTTCTTTTTGGAGAGCAGTGGCTTTCTCCTTGCAACCCTGCCATGCACACCATTGTTGTTCAATGTTCTCCTGATGGTGGACTCATGAACATTAGCCAATGTGAGAGAGGCCTTCAGTTGCTTAGAAGTTACCCTGGGGTCCCTTTGTGACCTTGCTGATTATTACACGCCTTGCTCTTGGAGTGATCTTTGTTGGTTGACCACTCCTGGGGAGGGCAACAATGGTCTTGAATTTCCTCCATTTGTACACAGGCTGTCTGTGGATTGGTGAAGTGCAAACTCTTTAGAGATGGTTTTGTAACCTTTTCCAGCCTGATGAGCATCAACAGTACTTTTTCTGAGGTCCTCAGAAATCTCTGTTCATGCCATGATACACTTCCACAAACATGTTGTGAAGATCAGACTTTGATAGATCCCTGTTCTTTAAATAAAACAGGGTGCCCACTCACACCTGATTGTCATCCCATTGATTGAAAACACCTGACTTGAATTTCACCTTCATATAGAAAACTCTAATGGGTTCACAAACTGTCCGCTCGATGTGCGTGCCTTCAGGTGTACGCGCCACAGCATGCAAGACTGACAGAACCCCCTCCCAAAGAGCTCCCACTGGGAGTGAAAACTCTATCATACTTGGCTCCGGTGGGGGCTCGGGCTCAGGACAAGACTTGGATTCTTGACTAGGAGTGGGCTTGAGCTCAGGACTTGACTTGGATCCAGGACTGAAGGTGAACTCAAGCTCTGGGCTGGATTTGAGTTCTGGGCTGGACTCTGGCTCCAGTTCAGGAGATGACTCAGGCTGGCGCTCTGGACCGACAGCCTCCTCCGCTGCGTCAGCCACTGGGGGGGGCTCTGGAGTGACGGCCTCCTCCACTGTGTCAGCCACTGGAGGGAGCTCTGGAGTGACGGCCTCCTCCATCAGCCACTGGAGGGATCGGCCTCCTCCATCAGCCACTGGAGGGATTCCCCCCCCCAAAAAAAAAAAATTCATGGGGTTCCTCCTTTACCAAAGATTCAAAAATGAGCTTGAGCATGGCAAATAAATCTGGGAGCTTCGAAGGCATGGGTGCTCGACTCGGATCAGGTATTCCACCCATCTGCATGCTCGTCCAGCAATAAATGTTAGGATAAAGCTTACCCAGATGGTTTCTGGTGGCTTGAGCTCTTGAAGGTCCTCACAGAAAAAAGGTGACACTGCATGTTGAATCCCATAGGGTGATATATTCTGTAGTTGGGTGCCGGGGGGCTCCAGTCAGACTTCAGCCGGAAATGCGAAGCGAGGGGCTGAGACAGGGAAACCCGGAAGCGGTGTGGAATCGCATATTGAAAAACCTCTGCTACATCCATTGCTGGGCGAAGTATTCTGTCAGATACGCGAGGTGCCTACCTATGTAAGTGTAGATGTAATCAGTATAATAATAACAGTGCAGTTTATTTACAAAGTGCACAAAACACACACAAAGATAAACAGTCCAAGACGGCAGGCTAAATCCAAATCGTAAAACAGGCAAAAGGGTCGAGCGAGGCGCAAACAGGATATCAGAGGCAAAGCGTGAACTAGAACAAGAAACATGCCATCAGAACCATGGGTAGAAAGGCTCGGTAATACATTTGTACATACTGGTAATACTTCGCACTGATAATGCATCAGCACAGTCCATAGGTGCACACATAGCTCCTTAATTAAGTTCAGGTGCACATCATTAACAGTGCGCGTGCTGGAGTCCGCTTGACCCGTGCGCAGCCCGAGACGCGCCTTCAGGTGTACGCGCCACAGCGTGCAGGACTGACAGTTACAAGACAATGCAGCAATTTATTGACGTGAAGTACACTACACAATTCATTGATTCATATATTATTATTATTATATTCATTATTTATTATATTTTCATTATTATACATCATTATTTATTATATTTTGTTTATCCTGAGGACCGAAAGTAAATGAAAATGTGAACAAACCTTAGCTGTAATAAGATGGCGACCACCGGCTCCAGGGACAACCCGCTGATGTAGGCATGTTACCCAGCCTGACACAAAATATTTGTAGGTATCCAAACTCTTATACGCTTTCAGATCAATACCTGTGTATGGCGATGGGTTTTTAACAACATAGGTATACAGATCATGTGGGCCGAAGTCAGGTAAAGACGAGGGCTTCGTGTACTTCCGTACGTCAGTGAACAATCCTGGTGGAAGCAGGTAAACGTCGTTCTCTAAGCCTGCTAACCTCAATTTTTGCAAATACCTCTCCCTCTGCTCGCCCTGTAAATGCCCTACGTCGCTGGATAGTGAAGGTGTTTTCTGCATCTCGCTCCTTTTTCTTTTATGTTTTTCGTTTGTCGCCTTCCTCGCATTCAAACTGATTCGAGCCGTGACGTCCAAAATGGCAGCCTCACATGACTTGGTCATGTAGGTGAAAAACCTCAATAGGGGTATAGCAGCTCAGAGAGGTATGATGGAGCAAGACCATTTAAAGATTTAAAAACAAATAAAATAATTTTAAAATGAATTCTAAAATGGATGGGTAGCCAGTGGAGCAAAGCTAAAATCGGTAAAATGTGCTCAAATTTCCTTGTGCCAGTTAAAAGATGTGCGGCTGCATTTTGTACTAGTTGAAGATGTGCAATGGAGGACCCACTGACCCCCATATAAAGTGCATTGCAGTAAAGTGCATTGTGCACCGAGTGGTCACAAAGGCATGAATTACTGTTTTAAAGTGCTGTCTGGGTAAAAAAGGTTTTATTTTTGCCAACTGCAGCAACTGAAAATAGCTTCCTTTCACTACTGCTTTAATCTGGCTATCAAACTTAAGGTCCCCGTCCACTTTTACCCCCAAATCATTAACTATAGGTTTGGCATATTGTGCCAAGGAACCCAGATCGACTGAGGGGGTCACAGAGGTGCCACCAAAGTCTATCACTTCAGTCTTTTTTTCATTAAAATTTAAAAAGTTTAGAGACATCCTTGACATCCTCTAAACAATTTAACAATGGCTTAAGGGAGTATGAATCAGACTTTTTTAGGGGCACGTAAATCTGAGTGTCATCAGCATAACAGTGGAAAAGAATGCCATGCTTCCTGAGAATGGAACCAAGTGGAAGAAGATACAAAGAAAATAGAAGAGGGCCCAGCACTGAACCCTGTGGGACCCCACATGAGAGAGGAGCAGTGGAGGACACAGAGTCACCAAGGCTGACACAGAATGTCCGGTGAGACAGGTAAGACCTGAACCATTCCAATGCCGAGCCCCTGATGCCCACCCACTGCTCCAAACGATCAATCAGTATGTCATGGTCCACTGTGTCAAAAGCAGCAGTTAAGTCTAGGAACACAAGGATTACACAGTGACCAGAGTCAGTAGCTAAAAAGACGTCATAAATAAAAGTTGGGTCTTTTTTATTTAAAGTTGATGCTTTTAACTTTATAATTGACTTTTCATTTAAAGTTGATTTAATTTTTTTTTAAAAGTTGACTCTTTATTTATGACTTCTTTTTTAAAGATGCCTTCTTATTTAAAGCTTTTTTGCTGAGATTCCTTTTTTATTTGACTTAATTTGAAAATTGCCTTTCATTTAAAGTTGATTTCTTTGCATTTGAATTTGCCTATTTTTATTTCAAGTTGATTTGTTTTTATTTATAGTTGCCTCTTTTTATTTAAAAATGCCTTTCAGAGCCACTTAACTGTATTAAAAACTGTCTTAGGTGACCAACAGGTCTCACTACTTTGAAAGATCTAGGTAAGACTGTATCCAAATTTACATATTTAAATTTACATCTGTTTCACTTAGTTTATCATTAATTGATTGTATAAAACATAGATGCAATGAATATTTTATTGCAACAATAATATTTGAAAGTGAAAGCTTTACAAATAGTCTAACCTTTAGAGTCTCAGCATGTTACACAACTTCCTGTGTTATCTATTCTAGGCTATAGGAACTAGGAGACATCTGTAGTGTGTCTAGACTTGCACGTCTTCATAGTTTAGTTTCATTTATTCTATTTGCTGAGATTCATTTTAATTTATTTTTCTCATGCATTCTGGGATTATATATTTGCCTGAATAATTAATACATTTCTGGGATAAAATAGAGACAGTGCTATGAGTCATAAAACACCATTAAAAACAATACTGCATTTGAATAATTTCTCAAATGGTTTAACACAGCATACTCAACGTTTTGTTCTACGCTAGTCAGTGAAATACCCTTGATTTATTTTACCAGTGAACAGCAGATACATGATGGAATTCAAGGAGGTTTCAAAATCAAACTAAAAGTATGACAGTGTCAGGGTAGGTAAAAGGAAAGTTTCTGAAAAACAGCTCTCTCTCATACCATAGCAAAGTGACTGTCTGCATTCCCTGAGTGGTAACAGATCAGTTCAGATAAAAGTTCGTTTTGTGCTTAGTTGTGTTCACCCTTGCCGCTCACTTGCAGCTTACAGGAAGTTGTGTTTTTGGATTATAGTTGGTCCAACCAGTTTTAGTCTAATTCTTGAATGTATTTACAAAATTATTATTACTAAAGGTAGACTTCTTGTTACACCAAAAACTATGTAGTAAACTGATGAATTCAAACAATACAGTAGTGGAATTCCTTAATTTACTACAGAGTTGTGTAAATTTGATTATTTGTGTAAAAAGTAATGATGCAAAAATAAAAATATACCAATGTTCTTTTCAGTTCTATTCAGTGATCTTTCCCAATAATTTTGTGATGGTGTCAAAATGAAAATACCAACCTACATTTTTTTTTCTGTTAACGTTATACATTGAACTCATACTGATCTATCTCAAAACTCATGTCCCACATAATATGAATGGTTGACCTCTCAACCAGCTCTCCTAATAAATAATTTGCACTTAATTAAATGTTTGTCTATTTAAATTAACAAATATTTAATTATATCTAAATTTATCAATTGTTTTCCAATTTTAAAAATATAAGCTACTTCAATATTTCCGAATAAGGTTTTTTCAGTGCATGTTTGCTTATCCTTTTCTTATCTGTTCAGATAATTTTATAGTTCAATTAGGAAATTTATGTTTTCTTGTTGTAAACCAGAAAAACAAAAAGCAATTTTTGGAATTGAAAGTGTAAATATTTATAATCTCTGTAAATTATATAATAATTGTTATGTAAGAACCTTTCCCCCCCAACTAAAAAAAAAAAATTAGAAACAGCATATTCCTGAATTTTAGTCTGTAACTATCCCTGAACACAGAATAAAGTTGTTTGTGATAATTGTCTGAGGCAAAACTAGAACCAACTAGAGACTGAAAGTTCACGCTGGCATAAACGGTAACCACCGACTTGCAAAACTACTGTGTGACTCATTTGAAAAGAGACTTGCAAAACTGTGTGGCTAAGTGTGAACCATTGACCTCTCATGTCTGGCGTCTACTAATCATTTTCTCATGAGAAAATGGAATTTTAAGTTGTGTTAGTTACAATACATCCATCCATTATCTGTAGCCGCTTATTCTGTACGACATCTACTAATCGTTTTGTCATGAGAAAATGGAATTTTAAGTTGTGTTAGTTACAATACATCCATCCATCCAAATTGTATTGGTTACAATACAATTTCTGTTTTATTTTAATAGGTGAATGGCTAAAATGAGTCATTAAGGCATTTTGTCTTTGGCATTCAGATTTTTCAGCTAATGGAACGTGAAGAGAAATTTTAAAAAGGCCTCCTGTGATCTGAACAAGGTAGGAATGTTGACAAAAAAAAATTGAATTGGCTGATTCAATGAAAAATGAAAAAATAATAACAATGGACTTAAATTACTGTAGTTTGTTTTTTCACTGATAATTATGAAATGTCTGTACCATGTTATTTGATGGCAAATGAGTAAAATAAAAACATAATTATAACTTATTTATTTATATATATAAAAATATATATATTTATTATATATATAGTTTTACACTTTATTTCGAGAATTGCCAGACTACATAATGGCTCCATAGCACAAATAAACACATCACTGATAAAGAGGAAATACAAAATAAGTACTTTAAGACCATTTTATGTTACATGGATAAAATGGATCAATGACTGAAAAATAATAACAATGAAAATAATAACAATGGACTTAAATTACTGTAGTTTATGTTTTGTGAACTGTGAAGTAACTGCACATTAAGCAGAAATGAGTGCAATCTGAGTCTAAAGGCAATAATGTTTGCTATTTTAAATCCAATATTTAACAAATCTATGAGTTGTTAAAATGTATAATGTTAATAAAAGGAAAAACATAGAAAGTAGTACAATTAATTTCTGCATTTATTAAAATCAATGTCAGACGTGTTGAAATTACTGATAAGCAGTTTCACCAATAATTTGCTTAAAGTCATAAAGGAAATAGTTGGGGCATTTTCTCCCCTAACATTTGGAACTTGCTGTTCAGCAAAACAGTCAGCCACACAAACAACTTCATAAAAATATCTAACTGGCTTTGTTGAATCTATAACTTTAAAAAAAAAAAAAACAGGAGTAAAATCCTGAAAATTATTTTCTGGCACTCATTTCAGGAGTACCTTCCTGTCTAAAAACAAAACACCAAATGTTGTTAAAAATTAATTAGAATATTCCTCAAGCATAATAACTAACACATCCTGCTGCAAGATACTGATCTAATCCATTCACGCATTCATAAAATATTATAATAAAAACACATTTGAGCATATTTCTGTTTTTAATAATAAAGCTAAATTCATGTAAAGCTATAAGCTGAAGACAGATGTGGCTGAGTAGAGTGCATTACTTTTGAGTGAGGGTGATATGGCCTCGGATTGCAGTGCTTCCCAGGCTCTCTGAAATACCATTTGAAGCAGTTGAGTTAGAGGACATGTAACTCTGCTGTACATCACCCTTGCCCATGCAGAACTTGCACTGTGCAGCTGCACTGCGTCTGAAATGCTTATCCAAGAACAGGTAGATGACTGGATTCAGACAGCTGTTGAGGAAGGCCAGGCAGGAGGAGATAATGAGCCCTCTGGCCAAATACTTGTAGGTGTCATCATCCAGCTTGACATTACTGATCTTGGAGATAACTTGAATTGTCTTTAACACATTGTAGGGCAGCCAAGATATCAGAAAGACTGTAATGATGGTGAAAACAATTTTGAGAGAATGTCGACATCGAGCTTCAGCACGTGAATTTCCAGCAGTGACCCAGTGGTTCCGCAGTTTGACCATGATTGAGCCATAACACAGGAGGATAATCATCACAGGCAGCACAAATGTCAGAAAAACTGTCAGTAGAATCATACCTTGGAAGAAGGAGGACTCCAGGTCATCTATGCAAGAGGCACTTTCAACATTCAACTTGCGATAAACCAGTGATGGTGTACCCAGGATCAGAGATGATCCCCATACCACTCCACAGGTGAGATGAATACATTTGCTGCTCCGGAGAAAGTGGGAGTCCATGAGGCGCACTATGGCGAGATAGCGGTCCACACTCATGCACGTGAGAAAGAAAATGTTGGAAAAGCGGTTGACTGTTATGATGTAGCTGCTGACCTTGCACAGCAGCTCCCCAAAAGGCCAGTGGTCATACTTTCCAGCTGAGATGGCCCATAGGGGCAACGTGAAGACAAACACCAGGTCTGCTAGAGCAAGGTTCTGCACAAATGTATCAACCAGACGTGCATTCTTCTTATGTCTGTTACCAATAATTATGATGACAAACAGGTTCCCAGTGAAACCAGCAAAGAACATGAAGAAATACAACATGGGGAGATAGATATGAGACATGGAGAGAAGTTGCTCCTTCACTGCAGTGGCTGACGTTGGCATCACTGTTTCATTGAAATCAAGATAATTAAAGTAATCATCTGTGAAATTTTCCATTTTGGTATGAAAGAGTGCCATCTCAGTGCTGCTTGCCATCTGTGCTTGTCTGACTGGCAAAGCAAAGCAAAGCAAAACTATTGAGTCACATGCTTACACATGTGACATAACCACAGATAACCATCAGGTCCTATTTTTTATCTAACCTGTGGGTCAGCAGTTCTCCAGAACAAACCATACATGAAGCTATTCAACTGAACACAGACAAATTTATATTTCAGTAATGCATTGTGGTTGTATTACTTAGTAACAAAACACCCAAATATATATATGACTAGATAAACCTAGACATCTGACAGTTTTATAAGCTCATCTTCAACAGTTGAAACCCAAAATTCAAAACTATAACCACATATCCATAAATCAGTAGAAGTGATCGCAGCAAATTCCATCAAAATGTTTTATATAAAAGCACACTAGACAATAATAACCCAAAATATACAGCATATGGGGATTTTCTTTCCTTCTTCTTTTTTTTTAATTCGTGGCTGTGGTTTCCTGAATGTTCTTTGAAGGAAGGTTTACAAACTGCACCTAACAAGAACACCACAGAACACACCATATTAAGTTATTAACCCTTTGATGCAAAACATATGCACACCCCTTCTTGACATGGGTCAAAAATGACCCGCATTCATTTTCCAGGTTATTTCATGCTGACTGAGTTTTTCTTTGCTCTATCTTTTGAAGTCAATTTATTTTATGATTGAATATTCCAAGTATTCTTTAAATATCTTGTTTTTAATTACCACAAATCATTAATTTAATTTTTTCTTTCCTACTTTATGAACAAAAATACTTTTTATATTACTACACATGGGTCATCCAAGTGTGATTTAAATTTAAATGTCTTAATACTATAATAATAATTTGTTTCAAGTAATTACTTTAGCAGTGAATGGGGCCAGTTATTTATTAACTACAGTTAGGTCCATATTTGGACACTGACACAAATTTTGTTTTTTTACCTGTTTACTGAAACATATTCAAGTTATAGTTATATAATGGACATGGACATAAAGTCCAGACTTTCAGCTTTCATTTGAGGGTATCCACATTAAAATTGGATGAAGGGTTTAGGAGTTTCAGGTCCTTAACATGTGCCACCCTGTTTTTAAAGGGACCAAAAGTAATTGGACAATTGACTCAAAGGCTATTTCATGGGCAGGTGTGGGAAATTCCTTCGTTATGTCATTCTCAATTAAGCAGATAAAAGGCCTGGAGTTGATTTGAGGTGTGGTGCTTGCATTTGGAAGATTTTGCTGTGAAGAAAACATGCGGTCAAAGGAGCTCTCCATGCAGGTGAAACAAGCCATCCTTAAGCTGCGAAAACAGAAAAAAACCATCTGAGAAATTGCTACAATATTAGGAGTGGCAAAATCTACAGTTTGGTACATCCTGAGAAAGAAAGAAAGAAAGAAAGAAAGAAAGAAAGAACTGGTGAACTCATCAATGCAAAAAGACCTGGACACTCACAGAAGACAACAGTAGTGGATGATCGCAGAATAATTTCCATGGTGAAGAGAAACCCCTTCACAACAGCCAACCAAGTGAACAACACTCTTCAGGAGGTAGGCGTATCAATATCCAAATCTATCATAAAGAGAAGACTGCATGAAAGTAAATACAGAGGGTTCACTGCACGGTGCAAGCCACTCATAAGCCTCAAGAATTAAAAAGGCTAGATTGGACTTTGCTAAAAAACATCTAAAAAAGCCAGCACAGTTCTGGAAGAACATTCTTTGGACAAATGAAACCAAGATCAACCTCTACCAGAATGATGGAAAGAAAAAAGTATGGCGAAGGCGTGGTACAGCTCATGATCCAAAGCATACCACATCATCTGTAAAACACAGTGGAGGCAGTGTGATGGCTTGGGCATGCATGGCTGCCAGTGGCACTGGGTCACTAGTGTTTATTGATGATGTGACA
This sequence comes from Neoarius graeffei, assembly GCF_027579695.1. Lineage (NCBI taxonomy): Eukaryota > Metazoa > Chordata > Actinopteri > Siluriformes > Ariidae > Neoarius > Neoarius graeffei. Next base: position 16,058,958 of record NC_083569.1, read on the forward strand.
CAGGACAGAAGCAGCCGGATGAATTCTGAGGTATTCAGAGACATACTGTGTGCTCAAATCCAGCCAAACTGATTGGTCGGCGTTTCATAATACAGATGGACAATGACCCAAAACATAAAGCCAAAGCAACCCAGGAGTTTATTAAAGCAAAGAAGTGGAATATTCTTGAATGGCCCAAGTCTCAAGACTTGTTAAAGACTAAACTTCAGACAGAAAGGCCCACAAACAAACAGCAACTGAAAACCGCTGCAGTAAAGGCCTGGCAGAGCATTAAAAAGGAGGAAACACAGCGTCTGGTGATGTCCATGAGTTCAAGACTTCAGGCAGTCATTGCCAACAAAGGGTTTTCAACCAAGTATTAGAAATGAACACTTTATTTACAATTATTTAATTTGTCCAATTACTTTTGAGCCCCTGAAATGAAGGGATTGTGTTTTGAAAAATGCTTTAGTTCCTCACATTTTTATGCAATCATTTCGTTCAACCCACTGAATTAAAGCTGAAAGTCTGAACTTCAACTGCATCTGAATTGTTTTGTTCACAATTCATTGTGGTAATGTACAGAACCAAAATTATAAAAATGTTGCCTCTGTCCAAATATTTATGGACCTAACTGTATGTAGTTAGCTAAGCCAACTACAATAAAATTAGCTAACTAAAGTAGAATATGTCAACAGCTAGGTAGCTAATAGTAATTACTTGTAACTTTCTGACAAGTAATCTACTCACTCCTAACCGTAACCTAAACATAATAAATTTTTTTCTAAGGTAATGTTAGAACAATTGAAAAACATTACTTACATGTACGGTATTAGATGGGCAAAGGGCGCTGTGCTGAGCTGTGAAATGTCTGACACAAGCACAATTCACAGTTCCCACCAAACGCTGTAGTAAATGCATGCGGGTCGTTTCTGACCCATGTGTGTAAACTTGATGTAGAATTACAAAAGCTGTGCTTGTTCATAATTTAAGAAAGGAAAAATAAAAATGATGATTTGTGCTAAACAAAAACAAGATATTTACTGCATATTTGGAAAAGTAAATGACAAAATGAATTTATTTCAAAAGTACATCATAGAAACACTCAGCCATACATGAAATAACTTTGGAATTTAACTATGGAATTTAAAAAACTTTGGTTTCATACATTTTTCGTTGGTGTCAGATTATTTATAACATATTGGTGATGAACACTGGTCAGAAGGGCCCCCTGGAAATTTTTGCTTGGGGCCACAACAGACTCTAGAATCGCCTCTGCGCACACGCGCGCGCGCACGACTAGCTGTCACAGCTCTCTCCTGTTCCTGGCTGTCTGAAAGACACACTGAGAAACAGGTTAATAGACAGCCAGTAATTAGACACAGGTGCACCTCGTCACGTTACTTACTGGTTCGACCTGCCTCCTCGCCGTTCACAACCAACGCTCGACCACGCCCCTACTGCCACACATTCATATTGCTCAGAATGAAAAATGAAAAACTTGTCATGCAAATAATTGATGGAACAGAGTGTTACAAATAGCTATTACAAATTATCTGGTTAGAAACTGATACCAATCTGTGATTATAGTTACAAATTGTGTCATTCATTCATCTAATAATAATACAATTAAATTGTATTTCAAATAATTGGCTCGCCTTTAAATTAATGACTGATCAAACACTGTAATCAATTCTTTATCTGCAAATTTACAATATTGTTTGATTTGAAAAAAATGTTAAAAGCAAGACATGAATATGTAAAAAAAAATATTTAACATACCTGTTACTTAAATTAGTTTACAAACCCTAATCAGAAAAAGTTGGGATAGTATGGAAAATGGAAATAAAAAAATAAAGCAGTGATTTCTAAGTTTACTTTGACTTGTTTTTCTTTACAGACAATATGAACCCAAGATATTTGATATTTTGTCTGATCAATTACATTTCTTTTGTTAATATACTTGTTAATATAATATTAAACCATTATTCACCGAAGGCTAGGTGAATATCAGTGAATAATAACCAAGATGAAGTCGAGGTTATTATTCATTGATATTCACTGAGCCTGAGGCAGATGATAGATAGATAGATAGATAGATAGATAGATAGATAGATAGATAGATAGATAGATAGATTCCAAAAAAGTTGGGACAAAGTACAAATTGTAAATAAAAACGGAATGCAATGATGTGGAAGTTTCAAAATTCCATATTTTATTCAGAGTAGAACATAGATGACGTATCAAATGTTTAAACTGAGAAAATGTATCATTTAAAGAGAAAAATTAGGTGATTTTAAATTTCATGACAACAACACATCTCAAAAAAGTTGGGACAAAGCCATGTTTACCACCGTGAGACATACGCTTTTCTCTTTACAACAGTCTGTAAACGTCTGGGGACTGAGGAGACAAGTTGCTCAAGTTTAGGGATAGGAATGTTAACCCATTCTTGTCTAATGTAGGATTCTAGTTGCTCAACTGTCTTAGGTCTTTTTTGTCGTATCTTCCATTTAATGATGCGCGAAATGTTTTCTATGGGTGAAAGATCTGGACTGCAGGCTGGCCAGTTCAGTACCCGGACCCTTCTTCTACGCAGCCATGATGCTGTAATTGATGCAGTATGTGGTTTGGCATTATGTTGGAAAATGCAAGGTCTTCCCTGAAAGAGATGTCATCTGGATGGGAGCATATGTTGCTCTAGAACCTGGATATACCTTTCAGCATTGATGGTGTCTTTCCAGATGTGTAAGCTGCCCATGCCACACGCACTAATACAACCCCATACCATCAGAGATGCAGGCTTCTGAACTGAGCGCTGATAACAACTTGGGTCGTCCTTCTCCTCTTTAGTCCGAATGACACGGCGTCCCTGATTTCCATAAAGAACTTCACATTTTGATTCGTCTGACCACAGAACAGTTTTCCACTTTGCCACAGTCCATTTTAAATGAGCCTTGTGTAGCTCTTGTAACACTGTAGATGCAATAATTAATAAATAATGCTACTGGACCAGTTCTAGATTCGTTAGTGGTGTGTGTTGTATAGAGGAAGAGACATGAGACATGGATACAAATAAGCCAGCAGTTTACTGAATAATAATGAATATGAAAAGGATCAGTAAGTTGGATTGGTTGAGTGTAAATAGTTCAATAAATATATTAATGTAAATAGTTCAATAAACATTCACAGTACAAGAGATAAATGAATAAATAGATCAATAAATATTTGCAGTGCAAAATGTGTATTTAAATAAGTCCTATGAGTTTAATCTTTTCTTGTTGAATAAATTTAAATAAGTTTGAATATAGGGTTATTCTAGCTTTTCTTGACCGATCTGTTATAGTCTGAATAGCTTATTTCAGTAACAATTGCTTTAGCTATGTTTAGGCTATTTGATTCTATTCGTTTCTAGTTTTCTTTGAGTTAGCTCTTTCTCTTTAACAGGTAAGTATTTTAGGTAAGTATTTTAAATGTTTCTTCTGTTTGATTAATTGTTTAACTTTTCAGTTTTACTTTGACAGGAAAACCATAAAAGAAAAAATAAACACATTAACCAATTCACACTCACACATTCACCCATTCACACTTCACAAGTTTCTATTCTATTTGAAGGCCTTCAATAGATTACTGTGTTGCAACACTTTAACTTTTCAGTCCAATGGATCCGTCCAATTCGATTTGTTCAATAGCTCAGTCAATGTTCAAAGAATAGCTCAGTTCAAGTCAAACCGTGTATCGAATGCTGGTTTCAATCCTTGCAGGGGTTAGAATCTCTTGGGTAGGCTCGCCATCTAGTGTCCACTTCAATTATCATTCAGTTCGTATGCTGCCTCGCAAACGCTGAATAGTAAAGGGTCCAATCCGTCGAGCTGTCCTCAAACTCTCCCGGGGGTAGGAAAAAAAACCTGGCCAAAACACTCTTCAAAACACTCCCATCAAGATCACCGCCAAGATGCTGCTGGGTTGACCGCCGATGAACTACACTAGAGATGTCAAATGCGACCCACTTGTATACCACAAATGGCTTTGATAATGCTTTCATCCATTTCTGTTGACAGGTGTCTTTTTGTGAACTGCTGTATCCTCTCCATCTCTTTCTGGGACGATGTGTTATCAGGTAGCCTACTGTGTGGACGCCTGGACAGCCCATCTGCATCTTGATTTTGCTTCCCAGCTCTGTACTGAAGCTGGAAATCGAAAGTTGACAGGTCAGCCAACCACCTGTAGCTTGTGGCATCAAGCTTGGCAGAGGTAAGTATGTATGTCAACAGGTTGCTATCAGTGACAGCAAGAAATGGGCGTCCATAGAGGTAGTCTTGGAATTTTTCGGTTATTGCCCACTTAAGGGCAAGAAATTCCAACTTGTGGGCAGGGTACCAGCTTTCACATCTCGACAGACCATGGCTTGCATAGGCGATGGCTCACTTCTGCCCTTGTTGCTCATGGTAGAGTGCCGCACCAAAACCTGAAGTGCTGGCATCTGTATGCAAGATGTAGGGCAACTTGGGGTCAGCAAACCCGAGGACAGGGGCAGTAGTCAGCTTCTCGATGAGGCTGTCAAAAGCCATTTGGCAAGCGGAGGGCCATCTGTCACTGAAGAGGTCTTTAGGATTGTAGTACTTCTCAGCGTTCACTGTGGTCTTACAGCCCTTCCTCAGAGGTGGATATCCAGCAGTGAGGGCATTGAGAGGCTTCACAATCTTTGAGTAGTCCTTAATGAATCTACAGTAGTAACCGCAGAATCCCAAGAATGCTCTCAGTTCTTTCAGCTTGGTTGGTCTTGGCCAGGTTTTTAAAGCAGCTATTTTCTCTGGATCTGTTTCAATTCCCTTCTCAGACACAATGTGTCCTAGGTACTTCACAGAGGTCTGGAAGAACTTGCACTTCTTGGGTGATAACTTCAGGCCAAACTCTTTCAACTGGTTGAGCACTCTCATCAGTCTTTCCTCATGCTCTTCTAGTGTGGAGGAGAAGACGATCAAGTCATCCAGGAAGATGAGGGCCTGCTTCATGTTCAGCTCTCCTATGCAGCGTTCCATGAGCCTCTGGAAAGTGCTAGGAGCATTAGTTATCCCCTGAGGCATCCTGTTGAACTCATAGAATCCAAGTGGACAGACGAATGCAGTTTTCTGCTTGTCCTTTTCCTCCATTTCGATCTGGTAAAACCCAGACTTGAGATCGAGCACTAAGAACCACTTTTATCCAGACAATGCTGAGAAGGACTCCTCCAGATTAGGTAAGGCATACGAGTCTTTGACCGTCTGCAGGTTCAGCTTTCTGTAGTCCACGCAGAGTCTGACATCACCATTCTTCTTCTTGATGACTACAATCGGTGAGGAGAAAGGTGACTCAGATTCGCGGATTACTTCTGCATGGAGGAGTTGTTGGATGTGGTTTCGCATGGCCTCAATGTCCTGGGGATGTATAGGCCTTGCTCTGTGCTTGAAAGGTGTCTCGTCACTGAGCTTTATGTGATGCTTGATCTTGTCAGTGCGGCCAAAGTCAAGGTCATGCTGCGCAAACACCTCAGGCATGGAGCTCAACTTTCCAGTTACTCTGTCCTTCCACTCACTGCATATTGGAGAGTTGCTGAAGTCAAAATCAAGTCTCGCTTTGGGGATCAGTTCTGATGAGGGGTCGGGACCAAGAGGTTGAAGAGACTGAGCACTCTTGATGGCATGGATCTCAGCTATCACAGCTTTGGGGGGTAGGGTTATGTCATGGCCTGACTCATTCTTCAGAATGACTGGTAGGCAGTGGGGCTGCTTAGATGGCAAGCTTGCAAGCCCGTCGGTTACCAGTATGCCACCTGGTAATGAAACTGATGTTGGTGACTCTACCGTCACCCACTGACTGATGTTAGTTGTTCTGCAGCTCACCGATCCTTCAAAGACTCATGTCTGACCAGCAGCAATGGCCTCCGCATCTCTGCTGTGTAGTCTCACTTGGCCCATGTTTGAATCAAAAGTGTGTCTCTGCCTGGCTCCTAGAGTTTTCAAGACTGCTCTGTAGCCATATTGAAGTGACTGGTAGTTCTGGGGAGTGACATCTGCATAATGCTCATAGAAGACATCCAAAGCATTGGTGCCTACTAGCACTGATGACAAGGTTGAGCACATATCAGGTACGATCAGCGCTAGTGTGGGAACGTCAATGTTCACTCCAAAGGTGTTCTCAGGGAAGCTCATGGTAACTTCGATGTAACCAAGGTAAGGCACTTCCTGACCATTCGCTCCCTCCACTTCAAGCAGGTCACTTAATGAGTGGATGGGAAGATGAGACAGGGCTTCTTGATAGAAGGAGTTCGGGATCGTCGTGACCTGAGAGCCTGTGTCTAATAAGCAGCTGCATGCTCTGCCACCTATGGTCACTTGTGCGGTGCACCGTGCTCCAATCAGTCCCTTGGGCAGGGTTGCTGGCTGTCTCTTGGTGGTAGAGGCTGAACACATGTTGGAGACACGTCTCTTCTGTTTGGGACACTTTTTCTGTCTCCCAGTCCCTGTTTGTCCCTCTGCAGGAACTGGCTCTAAAAATTCTGGGGAGCTGGAGTGCCATTCACAGCATCCCATGCTTGCTGCTTCTCCTTTAACAGCTTTCCCTTTGAGGCAACCAGAGAGGGGTTTGGTTCACCGTCACACTGTTGCTTGATGTGTCCGTCCTCTCCACACCTGAAGCAATACCAAGGCTTTGGTCTCTTGTTGATGGTGCTCTTTTCAGCTTGACTGTGAGGTGTGGGAGTCTGAACTCTTGGAAAAACCGGTGTGGGCCCATTCGGTTTGGTGGTTGGCTTACCTTGGCTCTTTCTGGGGCCTTTCTGTGTGATGCGTGCAAGCTGGGTTTGTAAATCAGCTATCTGCCTTTTCATGTCTTGGATCTCTGATGAAGGAGAAAGTGACTGTGACGTGCTGCTTTCTTCATCATACTGCACACAAATGCCTTGGTAATGGGATGACACCTTGGGTTTTGAGGCACTGAGGTGGTGCTTCATGCGAGACGCTTTGGAAGCTCGCCTGTCTTCTGCTGTGTGGAGCAACAGGAGCAGTTCTCCAAAGGTAGGGGGATTTTGCTTCTTCTGCTCCAGCTGCAGCTCAGATATCAAGGTGTTGTCCCAACAACCTCTGACGAACTGTCTCAGAAGCTGCCTGTCAAGCTCACTTGCAGCAACACCACCCCTCCTGAAGGTGGTATTCAACATCACTTGCAGCCATTGAAGATAAGTTGAGGGTTTCTCACCGCTGTCTTGCATCATATTCAGGTACTTTGCAAATAGGTCATCTCCATCTTCAATGGTGCTAAAGGCAGAATCTAAAATCTCCAGATATATACTTGGAGGTGTTTCAGGTGTCAGGTGCTTCACAATGTCAATGGCGGGTGACAAGAGGCTTTCGAGGAGCTTTCGTGACTTGTGCAGGTCTGACTGCCTAGTGTCTTTGAGAAGGAGTCCCACATTAGAGAGCCAGGTTTCATAATCTGCTTCATTGTTGGGCCTAGGTAGACACCCAGAGAAGGGTCGGAGTCTTAGGGCTGTGTTCACATGCATAGCAGAGTCTTCGTTTCGCACGATGTGTTCAACGATTACTTTCTGAATTTCTGGTGGATTCACGTCACATAGTTTCAGAGCAGACGGTGTCTCTTTCAGTGGTGCTGGAGGTGGTATCTGGGTGCGCCCAGGCTGAACATGCCGCTCTGGAACTGTGCTGTGAGAAATCTGTGCAGCTCTTTGTGGAACATGTTGCTCAGGTGAGTTCAATTCAATGTTGTCACTTTGAGTTTCAGAGTTCTCAAGGTCAACAGCATTGCTGATGATGGAGAGTTCTTCTTTAAGGAGAGTTGCAAGGTCTTTTCCAGTCTGCTTAGCTATCTCCTTCAGCTTAGAGAGGTAAGTCTGTGTAGCTGTTTTGCTAGCTACAGGTGTGTAGACACTAGCTAGTGTTCTAATGCGGTAACTGTAGTTATCTGGGGAACTAGTATCTAGTGTGTAGGGCAGTATAGGTGTAAGTGCCTGTACAGCTGTGGCATATCTGTATTCTATAATGACTTGCTTGTCAGAGTGTGCTGAGTCTATTGGGATTAGAGATATAATGGTATAATGATGACATTCGCATATTAAAACAGACCACTTGAAAATTGGAACGTAAATGGCATCAAACAAAATTGGTAGTGTTCAAATTAGCTTGGAAGGAGAGCTTCCTGAAGTATAGAAAAGCTCTTAGTGCTGCGAGATCAACATATTTCTCCTCCCTAATAGAAGATAACAAAAATAATCCTAGATTCCTATTTAATACTGTAGCAAAATTAACCAGGAATAAGTCCACTATCAACACATGCACACCTGCAGTATGTAGTAGCAACGACTTCATGAATTTTTTTAATGACAAAATTGAGAATATCCAACAAAAAATTCAAACTACTAATTTAAGGTTAGACAATGAAAGTGACCTTGTAGTTAACAATATAACTGTATCAGATCATCAGTTAGAATGTTTTACGCCCCTAAAAGAAACTGAATTACTTTCATTAATCTCTACATCAAAAGCCTCAACTTGTGTACTAGATCCCTTACCGACACATCTATTCAAACAGATAATGCCTGGAGTAATTGAACCGCTTCTAAAAATAATAAATTCTTCTCTTATGATTGGCTATGTACCCAAATCCTTTAAACTAGCAGTTATCAAACCTGACCTTGATCCCTGTCAGCTGTCCAATTATCGGCCAATATCAAACCTCCCCTTTATCTCCAAGATCCTTGAAAAAGCTGTGGCACAGCAGTTATGCTCATATTTACATAGGAATAACATCCATGAAATGTATCAGTCAGGATTTAGACCTCATCATAGCACAGAGACAGCACTGGTTAAAGTAGTAAACGACCTACTGTTGGCGTCTGATCAGGGCTGTGTCTCGCTACTTGTGTTGCTTGACCTTAGTGCAGCATTTGATACCATTGATCATTCCATTCTTCTGGATAGACTAGAAAATGTTGTGGGAGTTAAGGGAATGGCCCTCTCCTGGCTCAGGTCTTATCTAACTGATCGTTATCAGTATGTTGATATAAATGGTGATATTTCTAGACGTACCGAGGTAAAGTTTGGTGTTCCACAAGGTTCTGTCTTGGGCCCACTGCTTTTTTCTCTATATATGTTACCTCTGGGCGATATTATTCATAAACATTGTATTAGTTTCCACTGTTATGCTGATGACACACAGTTGTATGTCTCTGCAAAACCTGATGAGAGACACCAGCTTAATAGAATTGAGGAATGTGTTAAGGACATTAGACACTGGATGCTTATTAATTTCCTTCTGCTTAACTCTGACAAGACTGAAGTACTTGTACTAGGACCACATACAGCTAGAAGTAAGTTTTCTGATTACACAGTAACTCTGGATGGCCTTTCTGTTTCTTCACGTGCAGCAGTAAAAGACCTCGGAGTGGTTATTGACCCCAGTCTTTCATTCGAAACTCACATTGATAACATCACCCAGATAGCTTTCTTTCATCTCAGAAATATTGCAAAGATAAGAAATTTAATGTCATTGCATGATGCAGAAAAACTAGTCCATGCTTTCGTTACCTCCAGGTTGGATTATTGTAATGCCTTACTGTCTGGATGTTCCAATAAGTGCATAAACAAGCTCCAGTTAGTTCAAAATGCAGCAGCAAGAGTCCTTACTAGAACTAGAAAATATGACCACATCACGCCTGTCTTATCCACACTGCATTGGCTCCCAATCAAATTTCGTATTGATTATAAAATACTACTATTGACCTTTAAAGCACTAAATGGTCTTACACCACAGTACCTGAGTGAACTTCTGCTCCTCTATGACCCGCCACGCCTACTTAGATCAAAAGGTGCAGGCTATCTGCTGGTACCTCGTATAGTGAAGGCTACATCAGGGGGCAGAGCCTTTTCTTACAAAGCCCCACTGTTATGGAACAGCCTTCCAAGTAATGTTCGGGAATCAGACACAGTCTCAGCATTTAAGTCTAGGCTGAAAACATATCTGTTTAGTCAAGCCTTTTGTTAATGGTGTTTATGAGGTAATGTCAGGTGATGTCTGGAGGGTCCTCAGACATAGAGTGTTTTGGTAAATTGGGATGTATGGATGCTGTCAGTCCCCACTCGCTTGCTCACTCGAGTTTGTTGACGGTGTAATGGCTGGCTGCTTTATGTCCCGGGGCTCCCTCATGCCTGTGTTACCTTCTGGCTCTCTCCTTTTAGTTATGCTGTCATAGTTAGTTGCCGGAGTCCCTGCTTGTACTCGGTGCAATATGTATACTGTTCCTACTTATTCAGGTGACATTGGGCATACCTAACCACCTGTGTTTTCTTTCCCTCCCCCCCACCCCAAATCTGTCCCTCTGAGTTACATGGAGTCAACAGGAAATCTTTTGGTGGAGAGGGTGGAGACCTCGACTGGCTATTGTAGCCTGCAGGGAATCGGCCGTCAGACATTCTGTCGCATGTCCCAGACCCGGTGAAATGTAACTGAATTGTCTTGGCCAGCCCTAAGGGTCCCATCTGCATCTCATCATTGCTGAGGAGTGTGCTCCCATCACCCAATCAAGCATCCAGCCAGAGCAGGTCATGATATATTTTACCATATTAACATGCCATTGTTGTGTGTTATGCCTGATGTAAAGACTCTCATCTCTGCGAGCCTACCACACAGATTTAATACTTGTCATTTTTAGGGCATACCTAACAACGTGTTTTCTTTCTCTCTCTCCCCCCCCCAATCTGTCCCTCTGAGTTACATGTTGATCCTGGGATTGAGATGCTGGCCTCTTCTGCCCCTCGGACCTGCTTGATGCATCCTGGTGCCCTGTGTCTGGTCGGAGTTTTATCGCACCGCTCCTGTGAAGGACGGCCCCATGAGGGCAGTTGAGGGTTATACCTGTTAAAACTGTTAATATTATAGTCAGGCTGTCTGTTGTTGCCCAAATGAGGATGGGTTCCCTTTTGAGTCTGGTTCCTCTCGAGGTTTCTTCCTCATGTCGTCTGAGGGAGTTTTTCCTTGCCACCGTCGCCACAGGCTTGCTCATTGGGGATAGATTAGGGATAAAATTAGCTCATGTTTTAAGTCGTTCAAATTCTGTAAAGCTGCTTTGCGACAATGTTTATTGTTAAAAGCGCTATACAAATAAACTTGACTTGACTTTTAGCTGGCAATGGCGGATGGCACGGTGAATTGTATCACAGATAATGTTCTCTGGAAATATTCCTGAGCCCATTTTGTGATTTCCAATACAGAAACATGCCTGTATGTGATGCAGTGCCGTCTAAGGGCCCGAAGATCACGGGCACCCAGTATGGTTTTCCGGCCTTGACCCTTATGCACAGAGATTCTTCCAGATTCTCTGAATCTTTTGAATATATTATGCACTGTAGATGATGATATGTTCAAACTCTTTGCAATTTTATACTGTCGAACTCCTTTCTGATATTGCTCCACTATTTGTCGGCGCAGAATTAGGGGGATTAGTGATCCTCTTCCCATCTTTACTTCTGAGAGCCGCTGCCACTCCAAGATGCTCTTTTTATACCCAGTCATGTTAATGACCTATTGCCAATTGACCTAATGAGTTGCAATTTGGTCCTCCAGCTGTTCCTTTTTTGTACCTTTAACTTTTCCAGCCTCTTATTGCCCCTGTCCCAACTTTTTTGAGATGTGTTGCTGTCATGAAATTTCAAATGAGCCAATATTTGACATGAAATTTCAAAATGTTTCACTTTCAACATTTGATATGTTGTCTATGTTCTATTGTGAATACAATATCAGTTTTTGAGATTTGTAAATTATTACATTCCGTTTTTATTTACAATTTCTACTTTGTCCCAACTTTTTTGGAATCGGGGTTGTAGTTTTTTAAGTGCTTCAAAGAGACAGGCCTATGCTGTGGAGTACAATGTATGCATTCTTCACTAACATACATTGTATATGTACTTTGTCCCAACTTTTTTGGAATCGGAGTTTGTGGCAGCAGGGGCGTGGTCAAGCGTCGGTCTGTGACTGGAGGGCGGAGTCAGGGAAGGTAAGTGGCAGAATCACTGCACCTTATGTTAATTAACGTGTGTTTATGTGTTTTCCCCAGTGACCACCCCCTATTTAAGGAAAGGGCGAGAGCAGAGGAGAGCTCTCTCCCGAACCAGACACCAGATGTGTGTGCGTGCTCGAGTGTGACTGCAAGACCACTGAAAAGTGTGTAAAATAAAAAGGTTTTCAACCTTAGTTCTGTCCTGCCGTCTTCTGTGCTCCACCCACTCTTACGAACTGCCACAGTGGTGCCGAAACCCGGGAAAATTGGAGCGCAGATGTAGGTGCAATTGGTAATTAAGTGATCAATCTCATTAAATCAGTCTCATTAAGTCATTAAATCAGTCTCATTAAATAATACCTTTAATTTTGATGCTTAATAATAAATTATCAAAGAGCTAAATTATGGTATATTCCAAATTATTATGATCACTTACCTTATTACACAACTCATATGCACCTTGGAATTCTTTGAGATTGGGTGGCTTCAAAAATATTGGTACACAAATAAACACACAGTTTCAATAATAATTGAATTTATTATAACAAAGATAAAAATGAATAATGTCAGCAGATATATACATATAAGCAAGCATAAACGGTGTGTGTGTTATGTGTGTGTGTGAGAGTGATGTGTGAGAGTGATTGGAATCTTATCTGAGGTGTGTGTGTGTTATCTGAGGTGTGGGGGGGTCACCACGTGGGGGGTGACCATGTGTTTCTAAGTAGAACAAAAGAGTTAGCTTTGGTAGCTAACTAAGATGTGTTTGTGAGGCCTGTGTGTGGCCTGAACAAAAGAGTTAGCATGGATTGCTAGCTAAGGTGTGTTTGTGTGTGGCCATGTGGCCTGACAAAGAGTTAGCCTGTGTGTGGCCTGAACAAAAAGTTAGCATGTACTAGCTAAGGTGTGTTTGTGTGTGGCCTGTGCCTAAACAAAGACTAGCCTGGCTAGTTAACTCCACTAGCTTATAACACTACTAAATCCACCGAAATCTTGATGAGGTCAAAATATGTGCAAGAATGAAATTAAGAGAGTTAGGCAGGAATGGAAGAAGCATGCAACTTATCTATTAAACAAAACTGAGAGGTCAAAACAAAATAGAACAATCATCAATTCAACACGCTGCGTGTTTACAGTGTACACAATTAAACCGTTCCTGAGTTTAAATTCACACTGCTTCATAAAGCTAATTCCTAAGACTAGTTTTATTGCCCAAAAATTGCCAGTCTTACTCAGTATCTTGCCTCTACGCAAGATTATGAAGAGATGTTCTGAGACTTTTGGAGTTTCACCGTTGTGGAGCACGTGAGTCGATTCCGTGGAAAGCAGAGGATTTCTTGGTCCAAATGCTTCGTAGTTCATGATGAAAAGAAGTCTCTGATCAATGTGCACAGCGCTTTTAATTAGAAGGAATTCCGGTCGCTTCTAACTTTTAATTAAAACTGCTTTGGGCGGCAGTTTGGTAATGTTACTGATAGACAAACAAAAACCGGTTGTAACTCATCTGAGTTAGATCGCACGATTCTGGATTTACCGGGGCCAGTGGTAAACAAAAGAAAACGTGCTAAATTCTGTTTCTTGCAAGAAAGACGTTTTTTTCTTGGGTTTTCTGGTGCAGGGTATCTCTTTGTGTCTGGATGGCTTGAAATCCAAGACGAGAGAGAGCAAGCTGGGAATTTCCGGGTTACTTATCGCTTCCTGGAGGATGTGACGTAGGTGATCCCACCCACACGTGACGTAGGTCAACGCGGAAGTTGGCTGATGGGAAATGTAGTTCTAAAAGGGACTGTACCTACACAGAAGAAGAACAGCCCCATGGAGTCCTCCCCTTCACCAACCTGGTCCACGCCCTCGCCACGGCCCAGCAGAGCCAGCACCAGGCACTAGTCACCCTCCGGAAGGAGCAACGGTTTGAGGCCCTGGTGTTGGCTCAGCAGGAAATTCGACAGGTGTTCCGGCACCTCCTCGCGTCGGCGGGGTCCACCAACTCCACCGCCGTGGGCCCTTCCCACCTCACCCTAACGAAGATGGGCCTGCAGGATGACCCTGAGGCCTTCCTCATGCTCTTTGAGCAGGTAGCAGAGACCTCGGGATGGCTGGTGGAACAGCGCGCAGTGCGCCTCCTCCCCCTGCTAACGAGCGAGGCGCAGCTGGCCGTGCTACAGCTCCCCACCGACCGCCGGCTGGCTTACGCGGACCTTCACCGGGCCGTCCTCCAGCATGTGGGGCACACCCCTGAGCAAGAATGACAGCGCTTCCACGCTTTGCGCTTGGAGGAAGTCGGCCAGCTGTTCGCGTTTGGCCAGCAACTCCGGGACGCCTGCTGGTGGTGGTTGAGCGCCGACAACCGTGACGCAGAGGGAATCATCGATCAGGTTGTACTGGAGCAGTTCATCGCTCGCTTACCAGCAGGAACCGCAGAGTGGGTCCAGTGCCACTGCCCGGCATCGCTGGATCAGGCAATCGAGCTGGCGGAGGACCATTTGGCGGCTGTCCCGATGGCAGGACAGCAGACAATCACTTCTCCCCTCTCCTCTCTCTCTCCCTCTCCTCCTGTGTCTCATCCTCACCCTGTTCCCCCACCGCGGAGGCGGGGGCCAGCGCCACCCCAGCCGGCCCGCCGCACCCGCGGTGCCCTCCCATTTCTCCCTTCTGTGTCTGTCTCTCCCCCCCTCAGGTGAGTGAGCCCCAGAGCACCAGTGCAGAGAGGAAGCCTGGGCCGGTTTACTGGCGCTGCGGGGAGCCAGGCCACCTCCAACAGCAGTGCTTGGTAATGGAGGTGGGTGCGCTGGTTCGGATCCCCAACACACCAGGAGCCGCCCTCAATCGGGTAGGAGCGTATTGCATACCGGTGAGTGTTCAAGGGGATACATATCAGGTGTTGGTGGATTCTGGCTGTAATCAGACCTCAATCCACCAAAGCCTGGTGCAAGATGAGGCATTGGGTGAAGGTGATGTGTGTGCATGGGGATGTTCACAACTACCCTTTAGTGTCAGTCCACATTCTTTTTCGAGGGGAAAAATTTAGAGTAAAGGTGGCAGTTAATCCTCGCCTTACCCACTCGATAATTTTGGGAACTGATTGGCCGGGATTTGGGGAATTAATGAGTCATCTAATGAAGAGTGGGTCCTGCCGTAGTTTAGCAGGGGGAGGTCCCGGTGTCGTGGTGGCAGGAGCAGCTGTCACAGAGCTGTCTATGTCATCTCCGCGTCAGAGTGAGGAGCCGCCGGCTCCTCCTCTGTCTATTGTGGAATCACTTGCGGATTTCCCATTAGAGCAGTCGCGAGACGAGACTCTGCGGCATGCGTTTGACCAAGTGAGAGTAATTGATGGTCAAACGCTCCAGTCAAACGCCACCCCATCCTTCCCCTACTTCGCAATTATGAAGGATAGATTATACCGAGTGACGCAGGACACTCAGACTAAAGAGCAAGTCACGCAGCTGTTGATTCCGAAGAGCCGCCGGGAATTGGTATTCCAGGAGGCTCACTTTAATCCCATGGCTGGACACTTAGGGCAGAATAAGACACTAGCCCGAATAATGGCCTGGTTCTATTGGCCAGGGATTCGCGGCGATGTCCATAGGTGGTGTACGGCGTGCTGCGAATGCTAGTTAGTAAATCCAGCGGCCATTCCAAAAGCGCCTTTGCGCCCTCTCCCATTAATCGAGACCCCGTTTGAGAGAATTGGGATGGCTCTCGTCGGGCCATTAGATCGGTCAACACGAGGGTACCGCTTTATTTTAGTTCTGGTGGACTATGCAACGCAATACCCGGAAGCGGTGCCTCTTCGCAATATCTCAGCATGCAGTATTGTGGAAGCGCTCTTCCGCGTCATCTCCCAAGTTGGAATCCCGAAAGAGATTCTAACTGACCAAGGCACCTAGTTTATGTCACGTACACTGAACGAACTGTATGGGTTGTTGGGTATTAAGCCGATCCGCACCAGCTTGTATCACGCACTAATGGACAGTTTAGTTGAACGGTTCAATCGCACCCTCAAGAATATAATTAAAAAATTTGTAAGTGAGGACGCACATAAATGGGATAAATGGCTCAAACCCTTGTTATTTGCAGTGCGAGAGGTCCCCCAAGCCTCCACAGGGTTCTCCCCATTTGAATTGTCATATGGGCATAAGCCGCGCGGCATTCTAGATGTGCTGTGAGAAAACTGGGAGGAGGGACCTTCACCAAGTAAAAATGAAATTCAATACGTTATTGACCTGCGTGCAAAACTCCACATACTCACACACCTAACCCAGGAGAATTTGAGGCAGGCCCAAGAACGGCAAACCCGCCTGTACGACAGGGGTACGCGCCTTAGGGAGTTCACACCAGGAGATAAAGTACTTGTACTATTGCCCACATCGAGCTCCAAATTGATCGCCAAGTGGTAAGGACCCTTTGAGGTCACACTCCAAGTCGGGGATGTTGACTATGAGGTGAGGCGAACGGACAGGGAGGGGGCGCTACAGATCTACCACCTCAATCTGCTCAAACTCTGGAACGAGGAGGTCCCCATGGCATTGGTGTCGGTGGTTCCAGAGAAGGCAGAGCTGGGGCCGGAGGTTCAAAAGGGAGCATTGGCATCATGTACCTCTCTGGTCCCCTGTGGAGACCACCTCTCCCCGACCCAACTCGTGGAGGTTGCCCAGTTGCAGACCGAGTTTTTGGACGTGTTCTCGCCCCTGCCCAGCCGCACCAACCTCATAGAGCACCACATTGAGATGCCCCCGGGGGTGGTAGTGTGTAGCCGCCCTTACAGGCTACCCGAACACAAGAAAAAAGTGGTGGTTCAGGAAGAACTTCAGGCCATGCTCGAAATGGGCATCGTCGAGGAGTCCCACAGTGACTGGAGCAGCCCGGTGGTCTTGGTACCCAAGGCCGATGGGTTGGTCCGGTTCTGTGTAGACTATAGAAAAGTCAACGCAGTGTCTAAATTCGACGCGTACCCAATGCCTCATATTGATGAGTTGCTCGATCGACTAGGCACGACTTGCTTTTACTCGACACTGGATTTGACAAAGGGTTACTGGCAGATCCCCTTGACTCCATTATCCCGAGAAAAAATGGCCTTTTCCACACCATTCGGCTTACACCAGTTTGTCACACTTCCTTTTGGGTTATTTGGGGCACCCGCTACATTTCAGCGGCTGATGGACAGGGTCCTCCGCCCCCACGCCACCTATGCGGCCGCATACCTCGACAACATCATTATTTATAGTAATGACTGGCCGCGGCACCTACAACACCTGAGGGCCATCCTTAGGTCGCTGAGGCAAGCGGGTCTCACAGCCAACCCAAAGAAGTGTGCGATTGGGCGGGTGGAAGTATGGTACCTGGGCACTTGGGCAATGGGCAGGTGCGTCCCCAAATTACCAAGACAGCAGCAATTGCGGCCTGCTCGAGGCCCAAGACCAAAAAGGGGGTGAGACTGTTCCTGGGGCTGGCTGGCTATTATCGTAGGTTTATACCTAATTATTCGGACGTCACCAGCCCGCTGACTGATCTGACTAAAAAGGGGGCACCAGATCCAGTCCAGTGGATGGAGCAATGCCAGCGGGCTTTTTCTGAGGTAAAGGCTGCACTGTGTGTGGGGCCACTATTACACTCCCCTGACTTCTCTCTCCCTTTTGTGTTGCAGACCGACGCATCGGACAGAGGGCTGGGGGCTGTTTTGTCCCAGGAGGTGGAGGAGGAGGACCGCCCCGTGCTGTATATCAGTAGAAAGCTGGTCGGTGCATGAGGGGCGCTACAGCACTATTGAGAAGGAGTGCCTGGCAATCAAGTGGGCAGTCCTCGCCCTCCATTACTACCTGCTGGGACGCCCTTTCACCCTCTGTTCGGACCACGCGCCCCTCCAGTGGCTCCACCGCATGAAGGATGCCAACGCGCGGATCACCCGTTGGTATCTGGCACTCCAACCCTTTAACTTCAAGGTGATCCACAGGCCGGGGGCGCAGATGGTCGTGGCGGACTTCCTCTCCTGTCAAGGGCGGGGGGGAGTCGGCTGCAGGATAATGGACGATGCAACGAGATATTACTATGTGGTCGCAGCCCTGGGTAGCTCAACCGCTATCAGAGTCATGAGTTTGCTGCAGAATCCTCCGGCTGAGGATAAATATGGCAGCCTTAAAGCGCTTTTGCTGGGGACTTTCGAAATGAATGATTCCGAACGAGCCCGCCGTTTGCTTTCATTGAGTGGTTTGGGTGACGCAAAGCCTTCAGAACTGATGGACATCATGCTGTTTCTTCTCAGCAAACATGAGCCTTGTTTTATCTTCAGGGAGCTCTTCCTTCAGCAGCTGCCAGGGGAGGTGAGATCGGCGCTTGCTGGATCTTCCATCAGTGACCTGCGCAACCTGGCTAAGGAGGCAGATAAGTTTTTTTCTGTCATGCAGCACTGCAAGGCAGCTGTCCACCATTGTGCTGCAGAATCAGCACCACCAGAGGGAGCTCTCGATGCTGCAGCACAACAAAGGAAGCAAGGCCTGTGTTTCTACCATGTTCGTTTCGGGCTCAAGGCTACGAAGTGCCGCCCACCCTGCCACTTCAAGGCGTCGGGAAACGGGGGGGGCCGGCGCTCATTTACAGCAATGAGCGTCGGCCATGCAGGTGGTTTGCTGTTTGTCACCGATGCTGTTTCTGGACATCGTTTCCTCTGTGACACAGGTGCACAGGTAAGCGTCTTGCCTGCTACAGACTTGGACATTCAGCAGGGTAAACGGGGTCCCGTATTGGAAGCCGCGAACAGTAGCGCCATCCAGACTTTCGGTGAGCGCAGCGCCGTGGTGTCTTTCGGTGGACAACAGTTTACCTGGAACTTTGTGGTGGTAAGAGTGTCCACGCCCCTACTGGGCGTGGATTTCCTTTGTGCTCATGGCTTTCTGGTGGATGTTAGAAACCGGCGACTGATCAACACAGAGACTTTTACCTCACTCCCCTGAACACGTAGCTGTTCCAGTTTGTCCCGTCTGTCCAGCACCTTTGCGGCGAATGAGTTCTCACGCCTCCTGAGGGAGTTCCCCGCCATCACCCAACCAACTTTCTCATCCAGCATAGTCAGACATGGTGTGGAGCACCACATCGCAACCGTTGGTCCCCCAGTTCATGCACGCGCTAGGCGCTTGGACCCTGGGAAGCTCGCCATTGCCAAGGCAGAGTTCGAGACGCTGGAGCACCTTGGCATTGTACGGCATTCTAACAGCCCTTGGGCTTCGCTATTACACATGGTTCAGAAGCCTGGTGGAGGATGGCATTCATGTGGTGACTACCACTGCTTGAATGAGGCCACTACACCCAACCACTACCCTATTCCTCATATTCAGGACTTTTCTGCCTGGTTGGCTGGTAAGGTCATTTTTTCAAACATGGACCTCATCCTTGGTTATCACCAGGTGCCGCTGCATCCACAGGACATTTCCAAGACCGCTGTCCTTTTGGTTTGTTTGAATTCCTCCACATGCCATTTGGGTTAAAAAACGCTGCTCAGACTTTTCAGCGACTCATAGACAGTGTTCTGCGCGACCTGCCGTTTGTTTTTGTGTACTTGGATGACATTCTTGTTGCTAGTACTTCCAAGGCTGAACACCTGGTGCGCCTCAGGGTTCTATTTCAGTGTTTGAGCGATCACGGACTGATCATCAACACAGCCAAGTGCCAGTTTGGTTTGTCTGCCATTGATTCCCTTGGCCACCATGTCACGAGCAAGGGCGCAGCTCCACTGGCTGCGAAGGTGGAGGCCATAGCTGGTGGCAGCAAAGTTTGTTTGGCATGGCCTCAAAAAGGATGTTCGTGACTGGGCCGCCGCCTGCCTTGAATGCCAGTGGGCTAAGGTGCACCATCACTCCAAAGCCCCCCTTGAAACCTTTCATGTTCCGGAGAGACATTTCAACCACGTACATGTGGACCTGGTGGGACCCTTGCCGACCTCCCGGGGCTTTACGCACCTGCTCACTGTGGTTGACTGCACCACTTGTTGGCCCGAGCCATTTCACTCCAGTACATCTCCATGGCTGATGTTGCGCGGGCATTCCTGAGCACATGGGTAGCCCATTTTGGCATCCCTTCCGACATAACATCAGACTGCGGCTCACAGTTCACGTCGGAGTTATGGGTTGCAGTCACCAACAGCCTCGGAATGCAGATACACCACACCACAGCCTACCACCCGCAAGCCAATGGACTATGTGAGCAGTTTCACTGTTCATTGAAAGTCGCATTACAGGCAAGCCTCCGTGACGAAAGCTGGGTGGATTGTTTGCCTTGGGTAATGTTGGAGCTGCAGGCTGCTCCCAAAGAGGATCTACTTTCTTCTGCAGCCGAATTGGTCTATGGGCAGCCTCTGCGGGTGCCAGGTGATTTCTTGCCTTATGTTACCCGCCCATGGCCTGCTGGTCAGCAGCGGCAGGCACACCTCCAGGGTGCCCAGGTTTTTGCGCCAGTGCCCACCTCTCGGCACAGCATGCCACGTTCACAGCTCTTACCAGGACTGCAGGATGCGGTATATGTTTTCATCCATCATGATGCTCACCGCAGCCCCTTGTACCCACTCTATGATGGTCCGTTCCGGGTGCTGGAATGGGGGGGACAAATTTTTTGTCATCGACGTCGGGGGCAAGTGAGACCGGGTGTCAGTGGACTGCCTTAAACCTGCTCACTTGGACTTGGATTCTCCGGTGATGGTTGCCCAGCCCCCACGGCGGGGCTGTCCGGCATCTACCACGCTTCCACAGTCCACAAACCCTGAACTTCCTGTTCCTACGGCCCCAGCGCCTGAAGGCCAGAGTAGTTTTGGCCAAGCACTGCGCCCACCTCACCAGATGAACTTGTCTGTCTTTGTGAATTCTGGGGGGGGGGCATGTGTAAGGGCACCGCATCGTTCATAATTCACAGCCAGCTATTAGGTGTTCAATTGAAATGATTGTTTCTGCAATTACCCTGCATTGTCCTGCATTACCTGTTGAGTCGTTGTTTTGCTTTTTACTGTGTCGCATTATGATGTTGGTTGGCGCGTCTAGACTTTACATATAAAACTGACATGCAGTAAGTTTTGAGAGGATTAAAGTTTTCCTGAGTTTGGGCTTTTAAACCTATCCGCTGTGTCTGTCTCCCCACTGTGTCAACACCTTTACAAGATAAAATTTCCTCATCAGAAATAATTTGTTGTGCTATGACATTGCTTAGATATCAACCAAAAGATGAGTAAAAACACACGAACAGCTGATTTGTATGCAGTACATGAGTACGATTTCTGCAAACGCACTCGTGGCAAATTTATGTACTTTTTGCAGTATAAATATTTGACATTAGAAGATTGGTCGAACTTTTCATGATATGTATTTGAAGATAAATAGTACAGCCTGGATTTAAAACACTGCTTGTGCATTCTAAATGTAGAACTTGCTTAAGTTTAGTACTGTACCGTATATCTTTGGTGTGTGCGTGTGAAGCAACAACATTAACTTATGTTTCAAAGATTATATTGTGTTTATTTAATCTTTGTCTTTTTATTATTAGGCACAAAAAGCAAATATAAATGAGTATTTCAATAAAACAACTGAATAACACTTGCATGCATCAAAAGACTAGTAGGTTTTCATTGATTCTTTTGTGTATATTGAAGGCGTGTCAATCACATACAGGTAGATATTGCTGAAGGTCAGGTCAGGCCAGGTGCTTGGATTTGGGTCCCATTTGTCCGTAACTGCGTAAGGATCAGGCAAAACTTTGGTGCCACTGTTGTACAGAAGCTTTGCTGCATATCTTTGCTTAGCATCAGTTGGCAATGAACTTGCATACTGCAATAAAGGTTTTCGAGGGGGTTCATTTGAAAGCGGTAGGCTAAAAATTTTTCTCATGCAAACGTAGAGTGAACAGTGTGAAAGGCGAAGAGAAGATACTTTTATACCTATAAAAGTATAGGTAAATGGAAAGGAAAGTATAATGCAATATAACTAAAGTTCATACGTCTTTATTATCCAGTCTCCTTGTCTGTCATTCGTTTCATTTAACATTACAGAAGTCATTAAGCATGTTCTGAATTGAAAAAATACATTTTACACAATTTTCCTTGACCAGAACACTACATGTGTTTCAGCAGAACCTTGTCCCTCCCTCCCCCCTCCACTCTGGGCTCAAGAAGACAACAAATAACCAATAACAGCAACCAATCAGAAATCAGATACATTCTGTTGCCAAGTAAAATTGTAACCTTTCAACATGTCAAAAAAGTTCTCGAGCCCTCGTCCTGTTTTACCATTAGATCAATCACATAGCTTAAACTAGCATTCTAAAACTAGTTAAAGATCTCACAGAAGAGAGCCAACTCCCCCTGCCAGCCTCATGGAACGCAGTGTTTAAAGTGCATATCACGGGTAAATGCAGGAGCAAGAGCAATGTAATTCTCCTATTTTATATTAAACTTTGGTCAAATATCTGTTACATTTTGCATTTTGTGCAATTTTTTTTACCTTGCACAATACCAGAAAAATTCAGTTGAAATCAAGCCATTTGAGGCAAATTCATCTGCCTCTGAAAAAATTTGGCATTTGGATTTCCCGGCAAACACTGATTTTTGTGACGTCATGTGCGGGACGCCTCCTTCTGAATCCTACGTCAGCACTGGTTTGTTTATGAGAAAACGACCTGGTAGTTTTCTGCAAATTTCTTCAACATTATCACGTAATTATTAAAATGGTTAACAGATGTATCGTAGAAGGGTGTAGCAACACCAATCTTGATGGGATTAGTACTCCTCATTTTCCAAAAGACCAGACAATGAGAGAGAAATGGGAACGCTTCGTGCGAGGCTCCCGGAAGCCGAGGACCAAAGCAGAGCCGAGAAAAAGACCAAGAAAATCGCCAATTCACAAGTTGACTGTTGCCAGAGTAAGAAATAAGAGAGACTATACTCTAAATGAGGTGTTCCTGTGTTTGTGTGGTACACAGATAATGTTATTTATTGACACACACAAAAGTAAACAACACGAAAGCGCTGGGCGATAATACACTTACTTAGATTAGATTAGATAGAACTTTACTGATCCCTTTGGGA
The DNA here is from genome assembly GCF_027579695.1 of Neoarius graeffei. NCBI lineage: Eukaryota > Metazoa > Chordata > Actinopteri > Siluriformes > Ariidae > Neoarius > Neoarius graeffei. The sequence goes on from NC_083569.1 coordinate 16,082,042, forward strand.
GGGTTCCCTCAGGGAAATTAAAAAGTTACAGTCCACAGCCTGGTAAAAAAGCAGCCAAAGTAGAGTCCAAAGTAGCGTAAATAAGTCCCCAGAAATGATGATAAATGCCTCAGGGTGCTGTGTTTGCAGCCTTGCTGTGACAGAGTGAATCCCCTCACGTGCTACGGCTGCCCTCGGAAGGATGTAAACACAGATGGTGATACTAGCAGCTCCAAGTCTGGGCAACATAAGACTGTCTTTACGGAGAAATGTCCCGGATTACACCAGCCGGGTTCACATACGGTAAATGATGAGTCCCCCACCTTTGCCTTTCCCGCATGCTTTAGTGTCTCTGTCGGCTCTCACAGCAGTGAATCCCCGCAGGTCCACGTTAGCATCCGGTACAAGGTGTGTTAGCCATGTCTCTGTAAAAATAAATAAGCTGCTCTCCTGGTAAATCCACTGGTTGTTCAGTGCGGATAGCTCGTCGACCTTATTTGGCAGCAAGTTAATATTCCCCATGATAACGGAGGGAATGGATGGTTTGTAGTGCCGCTGGTTGTCCGCTAGCCTAGCCTTTAGCTTAGCCCCTGGGTTTCCTCCTCAGCTCGGCCGGGATGGGGTGTCATATCCCGGCTTGTTCCATTGTTTTCAGGGCCAGCAGCTCCTCTCTCAAATAAGCAAGAAAACTGGCTCCTGGTTGCATGTTAAAGTTAAAAATATCCATGGGATATGAAGAAAAACACACTATGTCTTCCTAAGAAGAGCAGAAAAGTAAAAAGGTGGAAAAAAAGAGGTTTAAAGAGCTAAAAACTACAGAGCTACTGGAGAGGCAGCCGTCTTCCACAGCGCCCAAGGCCACATTTTCTTTACATTTTACTTCACATGTATCAAGGGATATGCGTGTCAGGGCTTGAGATCTTGGGCCCTGTCAAACACATTAAATGTATATACAACCCTGCTTAGCGGATTCCATGTGTATAGCTTATGAAATCTTTCTCCTACAGTAGCCAGTACTCTTTTAAATGAAGAAATATATAAATACATAATAGTAATTAGAAAAAATATGTTTAGATAGATGAGCATTGATACATGAATCCATAGGTTTAGAAGCTGAAGCTTCCATATTTCAATGCAAAATCGCTAGCTGCTAAACTTGGTCTACACAGGCTGTGCACTGAAACCGTGCAAGCTCTCGCAGCCTGCTGGCAGTTCCACAGGTGATGTCACAAATCTGGCTCCAGACTCCCTTGGGATTTTTCCAGACGCGTTTTGTTATTTTATTTTTTTCTGCTGTAGACAGATGGCCTCGTGCAAAATTACCCTTCTGGATGAGTGTGTAAAGGGACATACTTTCATATTAAAAAAAAATGAAATTGGTCCAGGATATGCACTTTAAGGCTCCGGATGTGTTTTACTTCCATTTATGAGGGAAGGGAACATACACGCTCTTGATAGTCAGTGCGTTATTCACTTGTAAAACACATTTGCAAAATGATAGAATGAGTTAATCATTACATATAAGATTTGCAGTTCATCAAATTAATTGCATATTATTATTCATGAATTACTACAGTTCTGAACTTCAAATTTTAAAAGTCTGGACTTTGGAGAGATGATTGATACTCTTTTGGTGGAACACAACACGGCAAATTATTGTAACCCTCTAATATTGACCTAAAGTTGGCACCGCTGGCGGTTGGCATTGGATTTATGTCCCCACCAATGTTAATACCAAACTTACACCCTTGGTCCAGTCCCTCAGAGTTGAGGAGTCTGATGACATGTGGAAAGAAACTGTTACAAAGTCTGTCTGTGAAGGCCCGAATGCTTTGGTACCTTTTTCCAGATGGCAGAAGGGTGAAGAGATTGTGCCTGGGGTCGGCTAGAATGCTAGTAGCTTTCTGGATGCACCGTGTGGTGTAAATGTCCATAATGGAGGAGAGACTCCAATGATCTTCTCAGCTGTCCTCACTATCTGCTGTAGGGTCTTGTGATCTGAGATGGTGCAATTCCCAAACCAAACTATGATGCAGCTGCTCAGAATGCTCTCACTAGTCCCTCTGTAGAATATAGTGAGGATGGGTAATGGGAGATGGGTTTTCCCCTCAGTCTACATTGGAAGTAGAGAAAGCTGGGCTTTCTTGGCTATGGAGCTGGTGTTGAGGGACCAAGTGAGGTTCTCTACCAGATGAACAACCAAGGAATTTGGTACTCTTGACATTCTCCATGAATGAGCGATCGATGTACAGTGGAGAGTGGTCGCTCCATGTTCTTCTGAAGTCAACAACCATCTCTTTTGTCCACATTCAGAGACATGTTGTTGACTCTGCACCAGTCTGATAGCCATTGCACCTCCGCTCTGTATGCTGACTCATCGTTCTTACAGATGAGACCCACCACAGCCGTGTCATCAGCAAACTTGATGTGATTTGAGCTGAGAGTTGCTGCACAGTGATGAGTCAGCAAAGTGAACAGCAGTGGACGGAACACACAGCCCTGGGGGTCCCCAGTGGTCAGTATGGTGGTGGTGGTGGAAGAGACACACAGCATCAAGAATAGCTCCTTCAAACACATTTAACAAAAGACAAAGTTCAGTCCAAACAACAAAAATATTAAGTAGTAGTGCAGGTCAAGTTTCATTTCACATTGCCTGCAACGCATTCAAGTTACACTGGCTGAGACATTACTTATTCACATTTAGGTGCTGTCACTAGAAAGTTCAAATATGATGCAAATTGTATTGGACTGTCAGTTTATTACAAATGTGCATTACCACTGTGTATGATCAAATGAAAATTACCTAAAAAGAAGTGCAAAGCCACTTTCCATCGGTTTAAAATGAGCAACACAGTAGGGCCAGTTACTTTACTTAGCTTTTAAGTTCTTTTCAGAGCTCACGGTCATCTCACATTTAAATGCATTTAAAGCAGAAATAAAGAAATGAGACAAAAAACCTAGTTCATAGAACAAAAATATTATAGGAAAAACTTTTATGGGGATTTTTTTTTTGAGAGAAGGAACAATGAGATTTATAAAGCCATAATGCACTTGTGGATTGGACTCATTTTGTCAATTACTAAATATCAATTCAAAATGTGAAAAGTGAAATCTTCAACATGTGTATTCCTGCATTTTATAAAGCACATTTTAATTAAATAGCTTTTCATTGGTCACCATTTTTCTTTATTATATTGAATGCATACCTCAAAATTCATAGCCGTTTCCAACATTCATTGGCCAGAAAGATCATATGATGTAGACAAAACGGTCATGCAAGATAGCATGACCATTACCAACAGACTAACTTGACTTTTTTGTTTGCTGTTCCAAATGTTTGTATCATTCATTTCATATAAAAGTGCAGTGTGAATTTTGTGCATCACACAAAACAGAAGACTGATTTCATGGTAGATTGTTATTCATGTTTACATCAGAGTTGAAGTCAATTCATCAAACAAAAATGAACAAACTTTTTGCATTAATATTACCAACTATACATTGTACAATACACCAAAAAGTCTCAGTTGCAGTATTCACTGAAAAAAAAAAAAGCAAAAAAAACAAAAAACAAAGCCATGTTCTTTGTGACATAGGCACAGTTAAAATAGACTGAGGTACCACCAAGGCTCAGCTCAAAATAAATATAAACCCTTCAGCAATCCATTACAGTGACAGTTCAGCCAGAGGTTCCCCACAGTCACAGAACATGAAGGGAATGCTGAACAACAGTTTAACAGACAAGGAGTACACACAATTTATTGGGATTAGAGTCTGCATGATGGGCCAATCATACATATTAAATTATATAATGCTGCCATAAAACTAAGACAAAACTCCAGAAAAAAAAATCTCTTATAAGCAGCAAGAAAAAAAAAAAAGTATAAAGTGTAGGGGTAGACACAATAAAAGAATTTCATGACATCAGGTGAATGAAACCTGGTCAAGCTTCTGAACATGAGGAAGAATCAGAAATTTTAGGTGCCATAATTAGATCATCTAAAATAGCCTCCTTATCAGAGCTATCATATCCAATTGGTGACAAAACATCTCCATTGTCCACGTCAAGAGAGCCAGCCTCCATCTTAGCATCGTATGTAGATGTCAGGAAGTGGTGAGAAGTAGTAAGGGCACTACTGTCCAGATCTTCACTGTCCATGATGTAAGCTCCATCAGAAACCAGTGTCTCATTTTCAACTTGCTCCAGATGAGGGTCAGATTGGGCTGAAGGGTTGGTGAGGTAACTGTGGCTCTGTCTGGAAACTGAGGTGTGCAGAGTCAACAGTCGGTGGAAGAAATGTTCTGGCAGGAAGCCCTGGAAAAACAGTATATATTAACTGTTAGTACCAGCATGCCAAAGTCAAAGTCATATTCATCAAAACTGCATATGGTCAAACCATCTGACAGTTTCCTTATTCCTTAATACTGTACCTAAAAATCATCATAGTTATAGCAATAGCTTAGTATATATTAATAAAACTAAAAAATAACATTGTTAATCATAATTGCACACATGGAAAATGAAGTTTGAACAGTTTGAGTAGTGTTAATATTTCTAATACAAATCAAAATATGCAGAGGTGAAACTTTATTAGCTCATTTGTCTTTCAGTTAAACAATGATTCCACCATGAGGCACCGTGTTGGGCTGAGGACAAACCATAAAACCACACACCCATGCAACTTAAAGGAGATACACAGAACCATGGCCTCACTTTTTGTTTATAAATGCCTTGAGACTTCTAGAATGGCACAGGAATAGTTTTAAGCGTTAACAATAAATCTATTATAGTAATTTTTATGATTAAAATGATTCATATAGGTAGCGGTCTGAGTGAATGACCTTGACATCTGTGACGTCACCGCAGGAAGACTATCGGTCTCATCGCCATTTTCGCTATACTAAAACAGAGCTGACTGCAACTTCAAGCTTCCATTTTGAGCTAATTTATCACCATGTCACGTAGATGTATTGCTGGCAGGTGCAGCAACACGACAGAAGGTGGATTTACGTTGCATTCATGGCCCAAGAATGTTCAAACTGCAAAGATTTGGACGTGTTTTGCAAGAAGTTCACAGGCACATTGGTCCACTCATTCTCCATTTTCTCCATACTGAGTACTCCACCATTACTGCTCGGCTCAGGCAATTACTAAAACCTGGGATGGAACATCACCGGTTTTAGCAACAACCGTGGGGAGGTCACTGCCCGAGTGATATGTCCCGTCCCATCCCGGGTTTTAGCAACAACCTTCGGCTCACACTCCGGGAGAACTGGTGCAACTCAATTTACTTTCCTTTTCTTGTAGTTTCTCTCCTCTGCTCATTTTACTGAGGACTCATACAAAACCTCTGATCTGTTGAGGAGCGTTGGCTATAAGCCCATATTGAAAGAGGGTGCAGTACCAACAATTAAAGGAAAAGAAAACTACAAGAAAAGGAAAGTAAATTCAGTTGCACCAGTTCTCCCAGAGTGTGAGCCGAGGGTTGTTGCTAAAACCCGAGATGGAACGGGACGGGACATATCACTCGGGCAGTGACCTCCTCGCGGTTGTTGCTAAAACCGGTGATGTTCCAACCCAGGTTTTAGTAATTGCCTGAGCTGAGCAGTAATGGCGGAGTACTCAGCATGGAGAAAATGGAGAATGAATGGACCAGCCGTCTGATTTCCCCGCTGGATATGCTTGCCTCAGCAGCAATATCTCGCTCTTACATGGAAGAAGCGAATGAACGGAGAACTGAACAAACACCTGATAGTCAGACTGTTTCAAAACAATCGGCCACAAGGTCAGCCTTCAAGAAGCGAGAACACAGACGGGTAAAGCTGCGACTCTCATTTGGATACAAAACAACAAAAACACTTGTTGTTTACCTGCATTTAGTTTAATACATGTAACTTGTATTGTGTGTTTAAGTTACCGGGATGAGATTATTTAATTTACTTGAGAATGTGATTGTTTTAGTTCATCCGACTATTTAATTAGCCTTTTATGTTTTATCAGTGAAAACGCATGCATGTACATGTTTTAATGAGAGTCAACCCACAATCAATGAAGTCAAATCAGTCTTAGTTGAGCAAGTCGGTAATAGTAGAGCTGTTAAGGCCCTATAAACATAAGAATTGTGCACAACATGATAAAAGCATGAAACTTTCAGGGTTTGTTCTCCAGGGCATAACAATTAATTTAAGATCTGGAGGTGCTCTCAGTTTGACCTTGGAGGTCATTTAGAGGTCATTGACCCTTGTTATGTGCAATTTCAATGGACAGGATTAAAAATTGGGGCATTTTATCATACAAGTGTGACAAAAATTGTAATTACATGTGGATTTCCATTTTTCTAGGTCATGAGGGTCCATTTATAGTGATATTACACTTAGAAGTCAAGGTTAAGATGGTCACTCTAAAATATATGATGTGTTATGTCAATTTCAACAACTTTTATGATTTTGTAGCATATTGCCAAGCAGTATATACTTTGTAATTGTAAAATGACTTCCAAATGAGTGATACAGGCCTAATGTGATTATTCTAATCATTGCAGTCTCCAGAACATGCACAAAGGGCAGTACACTTCAATTCTGCCTTTTTGCATTTGCAGTGACCACAACAGCCCTTTTTGCAACCACAATGCAAAAGCTCATAGCACGACTGTGAGGCCTCAGGTAGTGTTGTCCAAAGTGGCTGCCATCCATCGTCACTGTTAACCCATCCCCAGTCTGAAGGACTTGGCAACCGGGGCCTAATAACCAAGGCAGGGTTCCATACATGAGCCTGATACATGGCTCGTTTGATGTGTAGTCTCAAAGCAGCTTGTGTAGGGGGGATGTTTTCCAATGATCTTGACTTTCGTGTGAAAAGATGTTTCCGTGCCTCATTGACACCTACACATGCACTTGTTCTGTCATAAATGAGAACAACAAAGCGTTCCAGCTGTGACAAAGACAGGTCACTCAGTTCTTGTGGCATTTGCAACTAGAGGTCTGCGCGGGTCGGATTTTTCAGTCCCGCTCCCGCCCGCATTGTGCAGTCCCGCTCCTGCCCGCTCCCGCAAAGAATTATGATTTTCAGTCCCGCTCCCGCCTGCCATATTTTGTCCCGCTCCCGCCCGCAAATCCCACATGATGCAGACGTTCGCGTTATTTCTCAGGAAAGTTCTTGTCTTGACACAGCGTGATGGTGCCCCGCCCCCTACTTTGAGTGGATTTGAGCATAAATATCTACAGCTCACGTTCACGTTTGTTATTATTTAGCTTGTTTCTGAATTCGGAATGTTGAAATGGCAACATGTAGACCTAATAATAATAATTATTATTTAAGTAGGCTAATCATTTAAGTATGCGCTCTCCCGTGGTGCGTCTCCTATGAATAATTAGTGTGAAAGGAGAGATGGATCGCACTCTTTAACTTATTCTTTTAGTTACATTTCTTTTCAGTTGTTTTTAGCAGTTGTTTTTAGCCAGTGAAAGAATGAAATGCGAGCAAAGCATCGCTAGTGGAAGGACCAAGAGCAGCAACCACCTTGTGGATGCCAATATAGCAGAAAGTGCTACCAGTTCCAAAGGCTATCCACATTTCTTCAAGGTCCACTTTCTGAAATACAGCTACTGCCAAGACGACCACATCTGAATCCACTGTTGTAACTAACACATTCTTAAGTCCCTTTTTAGCAGCATCTGCCACATGAAGGAATAGCCTTGTGTCTGCCTCCTCGAGTGCATGGAACCAAATTACTTACATCACAGTCAACAGAAGAGCTGAGGACATTTTTTTCGTTTGTGGCATATACTTCTTTGCCAGGAGCTAATGCCATGGCAGCAATTTGAACAGAAAGAAAGTGGAACAATTCTGTTTTGTTTTCACTAACAGATAAGAAATCCTTCCAGTTTAATGATTAAATTTATGTAGTTTACCTGGGTATCTATCAGTTACAGTTCATCTGCCATTTCCCAATTTTACGTTATTATCATTACGTTTTTTGTTTATTTCATTCATTTACCTCTATGGGTGTATATCTATTTATGTTTATTTACTTGATTATGCCTTAATACATGCATATTTATACTTACTGTACATTTTTAGCAAAATTGCTCCCAAAAACACACCCATTTCAGCTCTCATGCATAGAAATGTCCTATTGATGACCTCAATGACCTCTAATTGACCTCCAAGGTCAAACTGAGAGCGCCTCCAGATCTTAAATTAATTGTTATGCCCTCAAGAAAAAAGCATGAAACTTTCAGGGTTTGATCATCTTGTGCACGATTCATCTGCTTATCTGCTCTACTATAATGGTATTTCTTACTTTCACCATAAATTATGACTTTGGTCTATAGCTGTCAAAGGCCTCAGCCTTAAAACCGGTTCCTGCTGTGACGTCACACACTCAGGGCTGGCTGGCTCAGCGGGGCAGCTCGAATGCCAACTTTGCGGTCAATTTTAACTCTCAAAAATATATTTTTTTAAATTCCCATTTATGCAGCATACAAGAGTCAAGGATGGAGATACTATCCACTAAGAAATTTATTTAAAAATAAAGATTCTGCATATCTCCTTTAAAGATCCATGGATGTCACTGTGCATTTTTTGCCATTATTCAATTTTTGTAAATCAACACAATCATACAATTGTTTATTTTGGTAGTCTGTTTTGTAGTGTTCAATTTGAAATATTTGCTTCTTATAATTAACACGTGATCTTTAATGGTCTAAAGATTTATTTTGTAATTAAACTGAGTTGGCTTTTTATTTTAAACTTGAATTAAATATCTGGTCTCTTTTCCATATGGATAGTAGTTTTGCACCGTTTATGCTGTTTGAGTCAGGTCTACGATGTGCATAGAGCACTGCATAATTACACAAAGCCTACTACAACTGAAAATGTGTCAAAACTTGATAGTTCTTATTCTTACTGAATAAAGGAACTCTAAGATTAAAAACAAACAAACAAACAAACAAACAAACAAACAAACACTGGACAGTTAAAGATCACAGATCAACTGTTTGCAGCCATATGGACTAATATGGAATGCCTTATGATCTGAAGAGTTGCCAAAGAAATGTCACAACAGGATATTGTAGTCATAAATTCTGGAGCTGTAGCTGTTTTTTGCATCATTCAAGTGTAATTTAGAAGACAGCAAATGAGCAGTTAAATGTATATTAGTTTAAAATTGAGCAGTCATGGTAGCATGTCATTTTATCAGATTCTTGCTATCAGCTCGCTTTTTTTTAATGTGTGTTAAGCAATAGTAAGAAAACAGTGGGGCAAATGTCTGGTGTGACCGGTAATTTTATATGCAGTGCCTCAATTTTTTTTAATTAACCAGAGGCCACAGCCTCTTGTTTTAGAGAGGTTCACAAGCCCAGTGTTCACGAATTCACCAAAAAAAAAAGAAAAAAAAGCTTGAAGCAAAAGGAACTGCTACAAGGAGAAAACTCATCTTTCACTTCCCATATAATGTCCGATTAAAGTGAAAAGGCAGTTGAATTTTAATAATTTTTGTCTGACCACTGTAAACGCAGTAGTAGTTTTCGGGTCATGCGTTGATGTAATAAGGGGTCAAAAACTGTAAATGCCTAAGGTTAAGCCTTAGACGTTGGTACCTCTAATCTAGATGATCTTGCAATGATTGTAGAGTTATGTAGGTATGCAGTCACCTTGCTGATTAACGCCACACATTCACTCACTGTCCACTTTATTATGAACCTCTCAATATCTGTGCAGTTAGCTAAGCAACCACTCACATGTTTGCAGTGCAATGCAAGGGTTAGGTATAATATATATATATATATATATATATATATATATATATATATATATATATATATATATAAATAAAATATACAGTAGGATATTTTATATATGTATGAGATAAGGATTCTAGATAAAGGACATAACTCAACTAATCACTCTTTATAAACGTGGTGAGAAGAAAAGCATTCCAGCATGCACAAAACATCAAATCTTAAGGTACATGGGCTATAACAGCAGATCACCACAGTACGTTCCAATCTTCAGCTGTACAGTTATGCCCATGATAGCCTCAGATTCTTGTTCTTGGCTGACAGGAGTGGAACCTGATGTGGTGTTCTGCTGTTGTATCCCAATTCTTTTTTTGCTATAAACTTGTGTTTGACACATTTGTGTTGGAGATCAAGAGACAACTATGAGATGACAAATCAGATTTCAGCTTTTATTTCTGATATTTACACCTAAAGTTAAACAACTTGCAACATGGCATGTTTTGTTTGAACCCATCACCATACTGATTGATTAAACTATTAACAACTCTAATAAACCAAATCTACTCTTGGTTTGAGCCCTGGATTTCACCTGTGACACATCATTATTTGTTATAAAGGATAAACCAACATTAAGACCAGAGGACTATGGGAGAAAAGCAAGCCATTTTAAAGCTGAGAAAAGAGGAAAAAAAAAAAATCAGAGCCATTGCGCAAACACTGGGCAAATCTAATACAACAATTAGGAATGTCCTGAAAAAGAAAGACACCACTGGTAACTACTACTGACAACCAGGGTGAGCAAGGAATCAACAGCAGTTGATTCCTTGCTCACTGTAACGGCTATGAAGAAAAACCAAAAACAGTCGGTGACCAAACACCATAACTTCTACCAAAGTGATAGAAAGGCCAATATGTGAAGAAAGAAAGGATCTGCTTGTGATCCAAAACATACAAGATTAGTCTGAGATGGAGGAATTAATGGTAGGTGTTTGGTTTTGCATGGATGCTTATGGAATGGGCTCATTAATCTTTACTGATGCAACTAATGACAGCAGTAGCAGAATGAATTCAGATGTCTACAAAAACATTCTGCCTGCATTTACAGAGAAATGAATCCAATCTAATTGGGAGGAACTTCATCATGCAGCAAGACAATGGCCCAACACAACAAAGGACTTAATTAGGAGAAAGAGTGTAAGGGTTTTAGATGGACCAAGTCAATCACCAGACCTTAATCCAGTTAAGCATGCATTTCACTGCCTGAAGTGGAGATTAAAAAAAAAAAAAACTGAAAGAAGCTGTAGTACATGCCTTGAAAAGCATCAGAAAAGAAGAATGCAACAGTTTGGTGGTCAGTGGGTTGCTGGCTTGATGCAGTCATTGCAAGCAAGGGATATGCAACCAAATATCAAGTGTTATTTACTTCAAGACCATTTTTCCCGATACTTTTGCTCACCTAAAATTGGGTAGTCTACCAGCAAAAGTGCTATGTTCCAAGTTGTTTAACACATCTAGATGTAAACAAACATGGTTTAAAAAAATCCTAAACATGTTGACTTTGCAATCAGGGGAGCAAACGAACTGGACTTGGTTTATACAAACAAAAAGGACTCCTACCAAAAAGCCACACCTCAGGCTTGTAGTACTCGAGTCCAGGACTCTGACTCAAGTCCGACTCACGCCCTAATTTTAAGGATTTGACTTGAGCACTGATGACTCGGACTTGAACTTGGACTCGTACATTAACTGCATTCGGAATCGTAAACTGGAGACGAGGATTTTTTTCTTTATTTTTTGTAACATGCCATAATACTTTGGCACAAGATACAGTGCCTTGCAAACGTATTTATCCCCCTTGGCATTTGTCCTATTTTGTTGCATTACAAGCTGGAATTAAAATGGATTTTTGGAGGGTTAGCACCATTTGATTTACACAACATGCCTACCACTTTAAAGGTGCACATTGTTGCTTTATTGTGACAATAATTAAGATGAAAAAACAGAAATCTGGAGTGTGCATAGGTATTCACCCCCTTTCGTATGAAACCCCTAAATAAGAGCTGGTCCAACCAATTCACTTCATAAGGCACATAATTAGTTGATTACGAGCCACCCGTGTGCAAAGTGTCACATGATCTGTCACATGAAGTCTGTACAAGTCAACCTGTTCTGGAAGGACCCTGACTTTGCTACACTACTAAGCAAGCAACATGAGAACCAAGGAGCACTCCAAACAGGTCAGAGACAAAGTTGTGGAGAAGTATAGCTCAGGGTTGGGTTATAAAAAAAATATCCCAAACTTTGAATATCCCAGGGATAAATTACTGTATTTATAGCTACAATAATTTTTGTACAAATTTCGTGCAAGAGCATCACACCTGCGCACCTTGGAGCGTTAATCAGATAGACTCTCAGGTGCACTCTGGACAGTGCGCACGCCAAGCAGACACACGCGCGCCGTAAACGGTTTCACACAAAGGCAGCAATAGCCACTGTCAAATGGTGCGGTTGGAGTCTTGTTCTCAGACTCGACTTGGCTCAATAGTGGACTCGACTCGAAATTTTCTTTAATGACATGGACTTGACTCAGACTTGAACACTGAGGACTCGAGACTGGACTTGGACTCAAGGTTTAGTGACTCGACTACAACACTGCCACACCCCAACCCCACCTTGAAACTCTCAGACCATGTTTCAGTCCTGTTAATACCAACTTGCCCACTCCTCCTCAAGCAAGCTAAACCAGACACTAAACAGATCAGAGTTCGACCAGAGAGAGCTACTTCTGCACTTCAGGATTGCTTTGCATGCACATACCTAAGTATCTTTAGAGAAGCAGCTACCAAAGGTCATCTCACATATATAGACATGGTGACCTTAACAAGGCTACATTAACAAATGCATTGATGTCATAATCCCAAAAAACAACTTGGGAACCAGAAGCCATGGTTTGCAGCTGAGGTTCACAAACTCAATTTGTCAAGCCTCAATTCAGTTCTATTCTATTTTTATAGTGCTTTTAACAATAGACATGATCACAAAGTAGCTTTACAAAAATATTAAAATATATATTTCTGGAATTTATAAACATATGAATTTATAAATGTATCCCTAATGAGCAAGCCTGAGGCATCAGTGGCAAGAGAAAAACTCTGAGACAACTACTGCCCTGTAGCACTCACACCAGTCATCATCATGAAGTGCTTTGAGTGGCTGGTCATGAGTCACAATTTGCATACTTCCCCAACCTTTCCACAGAAGATGAGCTCTACTATTGGGAAAGATGATCTGCTTTCCCAATAATAAACCTTGGCTCATCAATAACATCAAGGAGCTCCTTAATCAGAAAAAGCAGGCATTCAGGGAGGAGAAGCTCAGGTGTGTGTAGCAGGAACTGAAAAGGAGCTTGAAGCAGACAAAGGTGGATGTGGAGAGTGGAGAGTAAGCTGCAGCAGAACAACACCAGAGAGGTGTGGAAAGGAATGAGGAATATTACTGGCTACTCAAAGAACAGCCGCCAGGTCTTCAATGGTGATGAGAACAAGGCCAATGAATTCAACCTGTTTTATAACAGGTTTAATGGAATGGCCAATGTCTGCCCTGCTTTATCATCTGTCCTCCTGCCCACCACTTCAGCTGATGCTCCTACTTCACTGACTCCTGTAGACAATGGCTCTCCCACATAACAGCATAAATACCATGTGTCTCTCAGTATAGTTCAATACATGCAACCACAATCATGGGGAAGACTGCTGACTGCAGAGGGGAGAGCTCATCCCGGGACTAGAACACAGCGTGTGTGTGTGTTTTTCTCTAAAGCATAAAAGTAGGCTGTTACACTGGAAAGTCTGACAATAAAAAGCCTATTAGTACCAGAAGCTTTATCCTGCCGTCCTCTGTGCTCCACCCACACTTCAGAGAGCTCTACAGTGGTGCTGAAACCCGGGAAAAGGTGGAGCACCAACCTCGCAGCCCCATGGAATCCTCCCCGTTCGCGGACCTGGTCCACGCCCTCGCCACGGCTCAGCAAAGCCAGCACCAGGCACTCGTCACGCTCCGAAAGGAGCAAGAGCGGCGCTTTGAAGCCCTGGTGCTGGCCCAGCAGGAAGATCGCGAGGCGTTCCGGCATCTCCTTGCGTCGGCGGGGTCCACCAGCGCCCCGGCCGCGGGCCCGTCTCCCCTCACCGTGACCAAGATGGGCCCGCAGGAGGACCCCGAGGCATTCCTCACTTTGTTCGAACAGGTCGCCGAAGCCTTGGGGTGGCCGATGGAGCAGCGCGTGGCGCGCCTCCTCCCCCTCCTGACGGGAGAGGCGCAGCTGGCCGCGCTACAGCTCCCCGCCGACCGCCGGCTGGCCTACGTGGACCTTCGCCGGGCTGTCCTCCAGCGCGTGGGGCGCACACCAGAAGAACAGCACCAGCGCTTCCGCGCGCTGCGGTTGGAGGAAGTTGGCCGGCCGTTCGCGTTCGGCCAGCAGCTCCGGGACGCCTGCTGGCGGTGGCTGAGGGCTGATGATCGCGACGCCAAGGGAATCATCGATCAGGTGGTGCTGGAGCAGTTCATCACGCGCTTACCAGCCGGAACCGCAGAGTGGGTCCAGCGCCACCGCCCGGCGTCGCTGGATCAGGCAGTAGGACTGGCGGAGGATCATTTGGCGGCTGTTCCGGCGGCAGGACAACTGACGGCGTCTTCTCTTCTCTCCTCTTCTCTCTCTCTTTCTCCACTCCCTTCTGTGTCCCGTCCTCGCCCCATTCCCCCACCACGGAGGCGGGGGCCGGCTCCACCCCAGCCGGCCCGCCGCACCCGTGGTGCCCTCCCGTTTCTCCCTTCTGTGTCTGTCTCTCCCCCCCGCCTCAGGTGAGTGAGCCCCAGAGCACAGGTGCAGAGGGAAAGCCCGGGCCGGTTTGCTGGCGCTGCGGGGAGCCGGGCCACCTGCAACAACAGTGCGCAGCAATGGAGGTGGGCGCGGTGGTACGGATCCCCGACGCGCCAGAAGCTGCCCTCGATCGGGCCGGAGCGTATTGCATACCGGTGAGTGTCCAAGGGGCTACATATCAGGCGTTGGTGGATTCTGGTTGCAATCAGACCTCGATCCGCCAAAGCCTGGTGCAAGACGAGGCATTGGGGGGAGCACAGGGGGTGAAGGTGTTGTGTGGGCACGGGGATGTTCACAGCTACCCTTTGGTGTCGGTCCACATATATTTCAGAGGGGAAAAATCTATAGTGAAGGCGGCGGTTAATCCTCGCCTTACCCACTCTTTAATTTTGGGGACTGATTGGCCGGGATTTCGGGGTTTAATGACACGCCTAGTAAAGAGTGGGTCCTGCCAGTTGACAGGGGGAGGTCCCGGTGTTGCTTTGGCTGGAGCTGCTGTCGCAGAGCCGTCTACGTCATCTCCGCGACAGAGTGAGGAGCCGCCGGCTCCGCCTCTTTCTGTTGGGGAATCCCTCGCAGATTTCCCATTAGAACAATCGCGAGACGAGACTCTGCGACATGCGTTTGACCAAGTGAGAGTAATCAATGGTCAAACGCTCCAGCCGAACGCCACCCCGTCCTTCCCCTATTTTTCTATTATGAAGGATAGATTATACTGAGTGACGCAGGACACTCAGACGAAAGAGCGCATCACACAGCTGTTAATTCCAAAGAGCCGCCGGGAATTGGTATTTCAGGCGGCTCACTTTAATCCCATGGCTGGACACCTAGGGCAGGATAAGACACTAGCCCGGATAATGGCCCGATTCTATTGGCCGGGGATTCGCGGCGATGTCCGTAAGTGGTGTACGGCGTGCCGCGAATGCCAGTTAGTAAATCCAGCGGCCATTCCAAAAGCGCCTTTGCGCCCCCTACCATTAATCGAGACCCCGTTCGAAAGAATTGGGATGGATCTCGTCGGGCCATTAGATCGGTCAACACGAGGGTACCGCTTTATATTGGTTCTGGTGGACTATGCAACGCGATACCCGGAAGCGGTGCCTCTTCGCAATATCTCAGCACGCAGTATTGCAGAGGCCCTCTTCCACGTCATCTCCCGGGTTGGAATCCTGAAAGAGATTCTGACTGACCAAGGCACCTCGTTTGTCACGAACACTGAGCGAACTGTATGGGCTATTAGGTATTAAGCCGATCCGCACCAGCGTTTATCACCCACAAACGGACGGTTTAGTCGAATGGTTCAATCGCACCCTCAAGAATATAATTAAAAAATTTGTAAGTGAGGACGCATGTAACTGGGATAAAGGGCTCGAACCCTTGTTATTTGCAGTGCGAGAGGTCCCCCAAGCTTCCACGGGGTTCTCCCCGTTTGAATTGTTATACGGGCGTAAGCCGCGTGGCATTTTAGATGTGCTGCGTGAAAATTGGGAGGAGGGACCTTCACAAAGTAAAAACGAAATTCAGTACGTTATGGACCTGCGCGCAAAACTCCACACGCTCACACACCTAACTCAGGAGAATTTGCGGCAGGCCCAGGAACGGCAAGCCCGCCTGTACAACAAGGGCATGCGCCTTAGAGAGTTCACTCTGGGAGAGAAGGTACTCGTACTGTTGCCCATGTCGAGCTCCAAATTAATCGCCAAGTGGCAAGGACCCTTTGAGGTCACACGGCGAGTCGGGGACGTCGACTATGAGGTAAGGCGAACGGACAGGGAGGGGGCGCTACAGATCTACCACCTCAAACTGCTTAAACTCTGGAATGAGGAGGTCCCCGTGGCGTTGGTGTCGGTAGTTCCGGAGAAGGCGGAGCTGGGGCCGGAGGTTCAAAAAGGAACATTGGCATCATGTACCTCTCCCCGACCCAACTCACGGAGGTCGCCCAGTTGCAGGCCGAGTTTTCGGATGTGTTCTCGCCCCTGCCCGGTCGCACTAACCTCATAGAACACCACATAGAGACGTCCCCGGGGGTGGTAGTGTGTAGCCGCCCTTACAGGCTACCCGAACACACACAAAAAAAAAAAGTGGTTCGGGAAGAACTTCAGGCCATGCTCGAAATGGGCATCGTTGAGGAGTCCCACAGTGACTGGAGCAGCCCGGTGGTCTTGGTACCAAAGGCTGACGGGTCGGTCCGGTTCTGTGTGGACTATAGAAAAGTCAACGCGGTGTCTAAATTCGACGCGTACCCAATGCCTTGTATTGACGAGCTGCTCGATCGACTAGGCACGGCTCGCTTTTACGTTATTGGATTTGACGAAGGGATATTGGCAGATCCCCTTGACTCCATTATCCCGGGAAAAAACGGCCTTTTCCACACTGTTCGGCTTACACCAATTTGTCACACTTCCTTTTGGGCTGTTTGGGGCGCCCGCTACGTTTCAGCGGCTGATGGACAGGGTCCTCCGGCCCTACGCCACCTATGCGGCCGCATATCTTGATGACATTATTATTTATAGTAACAACTGGCAGCGGCACCTGCAACACCTGAGGGCCGTCCTTAGGCCGCTGAGGCGGGCGGGTCTCACTGCCAACCCGAAGAAGTGTGCGATTGGGCGGGTGGAAGTACGGTATCTGGGCTTCCACTTGGGCAACGGGCAGGTGCGTCCCCAAATTAATAAGACAGCAGCGATTGCGGCCTGCCCAACGCCCAAGACCAAAAAAAGGGGGTGAGACAGTTCCTGGGGCTGGCTACTATCGTAGGTTTATACCTCATTATTCGGACGTCACCAGCCCGCTGACTGACCTCACTAAAAAGGGGGCGCCAGATCCGGTCCAGTGGACGGAGCAGTGCCAGCGGGCTTTCTCTGAGGTAAAGGCTGCACTGTGTGTGGGGCCACTATTACACTCCCCTGACTTCTCTCTCCTTTTTGTGTTGCAGACCGACGCGTCGGACAGAGGGCTGGGGGCGGTGTTGTCCCAGAAGGTGGAGGGGGAGGACTGTCCCATCCTCTACATTAGTAGGAAGCTGTCGGTGCGTGAGGGGCGCTACAGCACTATTGAGAAGGAATGCCTGGTGATCAAGTGGGCGGTCCTCGCCCTCCGTTACTACCTGCTGGGGCGCCCTCTGTTCGGACCACGCGCCCCTCCAGTGGCTCCACCGCATGAAAGATGCCAACGCGCGGATCACCCGTTGGTATCTGGCACTCCAACCCTTCAATTTCAAGGTGGACCACAGGCCGGGGGCGCAGATGGTCGTGGCGGACTTCCTCTCCCGTCGGGGGGGGGGGGGGGGGGGGGGGGGAGTCGGCTGCGGGCTGGACGGGCACCCGGCCTGAGTCGGGCGGTGGGGGTATGTGGCAGCGGGGGCGTGGTCAAGCGCCGGTCTGCGACAGGAGGGCGGAGACAGGGAAGGCGAGTGGCAGAATCACTACACCTGACGGTAATTAACCTGTGTTTGTGTGTCTTCCCAGTAACCGCGCCCTATTTAAGGAGGCAGAGGGAGAGCAGAGGGGAGAGCTCATCCCGGGACTAGAACACAGCGCGTGTGTGTTTTTCTCTAAAGCATAAAAGTAGGCTGTTACACTGGAAAGTCTGACAATAAAAAGCCTATTAGTACCAGAAGCTTTGTCCAGAATAGCCTCCCAGAGCTGTTGTTGAGATGTGAACTGCCTCCCACCATCATAAACACTTCTCTTGATGATGCTCCAAAGGTTCTCAATAGGGTTGAGGTCAGGGGAGGATGGGGGCCACACCATAAGTTGGTCTCCTTTGATGCCCATTGCAGCCAGAGATGCAGATGTATTCTTTGCAGCATGACATGGTGCATTGTCATGCATGAAAATGATCTTGTTTCGAAAAGCACGATTCTTCCTTTTGAACCATGGCAGGAAGTGTTCTTTGAGGAACTCCACATACGTTATGGATGTCATCTTCACACCATCAGGGATCCTAAAAGGGCCGACAATCTCTCTCCCCATGATTCCAGCCCAAAACATCACTCCACCACCTCCTTGTTGGCGCCGTAGCCTTGTTTACATGGGGTGGCCGTCAACCAACCATCCACCACTCCATCCATCTGGACCATCGAGGGTTGCACGACATTCATCGGTGAACAGAACAGTTTTGAAGTCAGTCTTCATGTATTGCCTGGCCCACTGGAGCCGTTTCTGCTTGTGTCCAATGGATAGGGGAGGTCGAAACGATGGCTTACGCACCGCTGCAAACCCCTGGAGGACCCTGCATCTTGTTGTTCGGGGCACGTTGGAGGCACCAGCAGCTTCAAAAACTTGTCTGCTGCTATGACAGGGCATTTTTACAGCTGCTCTTTTGATCCAATGTATTTGCCTGTAGGAAAGAGTCCTGGATTTTCCATTATCAGCACGCACACGTGTGTGCTCTGAATCAGCTACATACTTCTTGATAGTGCGATGATCGTGATGAAGTCTCTTGGCAATTTTGATTGTTGCCATGCCTTGACCCAAACATTCAACTATTTGTTGCTTTTCAGCAGCCGACAGGTCCTTTTTCTTGCCCATTTTGGTTGAAAATGGTAACCTGCTTAATAATGTGGGACAACCTTCTTTAGTAGTTTCCCCTTTAATTGGACTCACCTGCCAAACTAATTAGCACAGGTGTCTTCAATTGGTTTCAGTGATATACAGAGCCCTGATACACATTACCATTCATGAGTTTAACTGACAAACAAAAAATCTCTTACATTACCACTCTTAAACACTTGTTGCATAATAATTTGGAACACAGTGTAAATTAACATGCTTTTCAGAAGTTGGACATGTCCGTGTTGTAAATCCATTTTTGATTGATCTTAGGAAATATTCTAATTTAAGATACTGGATTTCTGATTTTCATGAGCCTCAAAATTAAAAAAAAAAAAAAAAAAGCAGGCTTGAAATATATTTCACTTTACATGTAACAAATATAGATTAAAGTTTACCTTTCTGAATTAAATTATGGAAAAAAAGTTTTTCACAATATTTTAATTGTTTGAGATGCACTAGTATTTATGGAATCATAATTTGTAATTTGGGGGAAATTATGGGGGAAAATTAACTTTGCAACCATGCAAACCGATACTGTATAAGCCATGCCAACCCACTACTATATAAGCCACTCAGTGTCAAAATTAAAACTGTCATCCGTAGCAACAAGGTCAATGCCAACTGTGGAGGCAGGGGCGTGGTCGAGCGTCAGTTTGTAAATGGAGAGCAAGGCCATGGGAGGCAAGCTGCAAAGCAATTTATGCTTGGATTAATGATAATGAGTGTGCATCTTCAGTTTCAGTGACAACCAAAGGCTTAAAGGAGGAGAGAAAGAGTAGCGAGGAGGAGAAATTGAGATCCAGCACAGAGCTGTAAGTGTATGTGTACACGTGTGGGTCTCTCAGTGAGACTGAAGTAATAAAAACAGCTGAAAAGTGAATAAAGCAACATCCCCATCTGTCTCCATACTTCAGTTTCCCCAAACTCCCTTAAGTGTTGCACCAACCTTTACTCCTAATTATTCTGATTTTATGAATAGGTTTTTAAAAAGAAACTTCAGCCTGACATTTAGTGTCAAGTGGTTGTATTTTTTTTTTGTGAATACTATGAATGAGATAAAAACCAAGGTAATCAACATTTGCCCATTTATGTACTGCGCAACAAGGCTACAAAGTCATTCTAATCTACATTTAGCACTGTTGACACTGTCTAATATGTTACTTATGCTTGATATTCAGTCACATACATAAATATTTGGACAGTAAAAAAATGTATTTCAGCTGCTGACCAGAGAATATTGGACCTGAAATTAAATCATGTATACAAGTGCAGACTTTCAGATTTAATTTGTGGGTATTTGCATCCAAATCAAATATATGGTCATTTCACAATCTACAATTAATAAGCAACAGATGTAATAAGACTAACCGAGTTGCGAACAGTTTCTGCCCATTCTGGTGCGACTGCATGGTCAGGATTTTCTTCAAGATACTCCTTTAGGTCCTGCAATGCAGGCCCATACAACCCACCATACTGAACCTAAAATTCACAAATACAGTATAAGGTAAAGCAATCCAACTTATGAAAACATAATTGTTAATACTTACAAAAAAAAAATGCATGTTAAGTGATCATCAGACTCGCCCTTTAAAAAAAAATGACAAGGACATAGGGCTGGGCACCGAAATTCGGTTCCTTCATGGCACCGACTGAAATGTTACGGTTCTTCTGGGTATTGAAACATGCCTTGCCTTTCGGTTCCACGTTTCGGTTCCCAGAGGTTAATCACATGTAAAGTGGAGTGGGCTCTGATCCGTGCTGGCGTGCTTATGACCCGATAATGCCACCTGTGATTGGCTGAAACGTTCGCATGCATGAAAAAGCATGTTTCCCATGTTGTAGGGGGTACTACTTTGTTGCGTCGTCAATGCCTACAAAATGCCGAAGTCGAAAGCTTGGTTATATTTTAGCAAGAGCGATAACAATACTGCGCGGTGCAATATATGCGACAAGAGCATCACCTGCAAGTCAGGCAGCACTTCAAATTTCCTAAAGCATTTGACGGTGCATGGAATAAATCTGAGAGCGGAGAGTTGCACCGTCTTCTCTCACACACCAACTTATGCACCTTTGTCACCCCCGACTTCTCTGCAGGACGTTTTACCACCAGACTCGGATTCATCTGAAAGTACCAAGCACAGCGTCGTGTCTGATATTTCATCTGGTAAGTTGTTCCGTGAATTCCGTTGAACTGCTTTGTTTGTCACGGTAAGAGCTAGGTTGTTGTAAGTTTATGTATAGCTAACGGTACAGTAAGATATTAGCGCCTAACTTTGTTTAATGGCTATGTAACTAGCCAAGTGAAAAGTTATCTAAATGCTAGCTTTTAAAATGTGCTCCATCATTGGGTAGGCTGCCTACGTGTGCGTGCGCGCGCGTGCATGAGTGTTATTTAAAAAAAATATTCACTTCCCCCTAGTCTCAAAAACTTAACGTATAAAACCTTCACAGCCTCTGCCCAGGTCCCTGATGTGAGGAGGAAAAGGCAGGCAGCTACCGTAAATCCATTCACACTAGCAGAAAAGGCCAAAATGACCAAAGAAAAACAAGCCGAGTGCCACAGGGCAGTGACACAGTTTGTGGTGAAAGGTTTGCTGCCTTTTTCTACAATGGAGACTCCGTGGTTTAGGTAAGTTGGCTGTACAGGATATTGTTGAATAAATCCTTCATTTATATTTATCTGTAATCCTTTATCTTTATCTAAATTAAGCCTAGATGTATTTTAAGTGATGTGTTTTTAAGCAATGGAAACATAACTATGCTATTTTTGATGTTTTGTCTAATGTTTGTCAATTAGGGAGATGATAAGAACCCTTAACCCCAGGTATCAGCCCCCCAGCAGAGACATGCTGGCAAACACATGCATACCTGCCTGGTATGCAGCCGAGAAGGAAAGGGTCAAGACAGATTTGAAAGACGTCAGGGATGTGGCTGTAACCGTGGATGAGTGGTTCTGAGATAGCTGATATGTTAATTTTCTTGAAGAAAAACTGTTGATTACATTGGCGCGCGTGTGTGTGTGTGTGTATGGTGTGAATATGATAGTGTGTGTTGGTGTTCTTTTTGCACTGGAAATAACTTGAATAAATATACTCCAATATGTGCAACAGAATGTGTAATGAAATTTTCTTTTTTTCCAGGATTAATATTATAAATTAGGAATCGAAAAAGGTACCGTTCAGGAACTGGTATCGAAATGAAGGTATCGGTACCGGAATCGAAAAATTTTGATCAATACCCAGCCCTACAAAAACACATTAAAAGTCCAGGCTGATAGACATTTCTAGATCAACACGGAGTACATTTTATGTACCAAAAAAAAGGTGCATTTTGTGTATTGTGTAAAATATCCCTAAATAGATTTTTCTAATGCAAATAGGAAAAATGATATAAAATTACAGTTATTCCTTGGTTAAAAATATTTTCTCCTAACCTTCTTGCCAGTCTTAAGGTCTATAACTTTAACTCGTTCACTGCCAGTTGGTGTTTGTTCCTTTTCTGCTCTCTTCTTTCTCCTTTTCCTTTTGGTCCGGTTCACCAGCAGCTGTGATACATCAAGAGAGTGATTGTCAGTTTAAAATGTTTAAGGATGAATGAAGGTAGTGGTGAAGTGAAATGGAACATAAACTACGCTGCTTCTGGAACACTTAACCTGAACACATTCTTGAGCAAGCAGATCTTAAACCACCTGTCAAACTCATTTTTATTGTTAGCTTCCTGATAAGAAAGCGAACAATAAGAATCCAAAAGTTCCTACTATTAGATATAACTACCGTGGTCAATTTACCACTGATTGCAAGGAAAAAAAAAATCAGTTTCTAAATTTTAAATGTCTTTTAATCTGATGTTCTCTTCTGACCGATTTGACAGAACTCTTTTTGGTACATGACATTAATTCTAGCAAAGTCCAAATTAGAATTAGACCTCCTTATGCCAGCTCCCCCTTCATCCAAACCACACAACCCCAAGTGATATCTTTCCAGTTCACTTTGCCTCTTTGTGCCTAAATGTGAACGAGACGGCATGTAGTTAGGAATTTTATATAAATTGTTTTCGTACAATATTTTAAGGGCAGTAATAGTGAGTAGTTTCATCTCATGTTTTAATGCTGAAAGAAATGAGAATTAGCAGATTGCTACATCCTTTTTTTAATCTAATTAGGATTTGTACAATCAATACAGCAATACTCATAAATACAGTGTCTTGCAAAAGTATTCATCCCTTGGTGTTTGTCCTGTTTAGTCGCATGACAAGCTGGAATTAAAATGAATTTTTTTTGGGGGGGTTAGCACCATTTGATTTACACAACATGCCTACCACTTTGTGTAAATTATTATTATTATTTTTTTTTACACTGTGACACAAACAATAAGATGTGCATAGGTATTTACCCCCCCAAAGTCAATACTTTGTAGAGCCACCTTTTGCTGCTATTACAGCTGCAAGTCTCTTGGGGTATGTCTCTATTAGTTTAACACCGCAGTTCTCAAAGTGTGGGGCACACCCCACTAATGGGGAATAAAGCCATGACAAGTGGGGCGCAATGAAGGGGGAATTTTTGTGCCCATCTTTTTATTAACACAATTATTGACAAAAGATCATACACAAAATAATAAAAAAAAACCTCACACACAAGCAAAGGAGTCATTGATGCACATAAATTAAAACATCAGATCCAGGGGACTAGAAGTAAAATTTTAAGTAGAACCATAATGCAAAAACAATTTAACATCAGCATATTAATTGCAGCGGAACAATGAACAAACTTTCACACAGTGTTCACAGAGAGGCGGCAGTGGGCATAACGTTACAGAATGGATAAATTCGTGACATGGATGACAAAGAAAACGGGTGATGCAATACCAGCAGAGAAAAACAAGACCAATGGTAAACAAAATGCCAACCAAAACGATGTCCGCTTTGTAAATTCCGAGTCACTGGGTGAGGATTTGCTGTTTTGCAAGAACGTCCAAAGTAGAGCCACAGCTGATGGATTCTTGACAGTTACTTCATAGAGCATGGGCTGAAATGGGAAAACTGTGTGGGCTTTTGCTCAGATGGTGCACAGACCATGGCAGGGAAAAGAAAAGGACTGCAAGCACTGATCAAGGGTGTCATGCCAAATGCGCAATGGACACACTGTCCTTCACAGAAAAGTGCTAGCATCAAGACAGCTCAGCCCCAAACTAAATGAGGTTTTGACAGAGGCTGTGAGCATGGTCAATTTCATCAAAACCCGACCCCTGAAAGCACGATTGTTCTCAGCACTGTGTGAGGCGATGGGAGCTGGTTATTCAGCAGTGCGGTTTCACAGCAAGGCAAGGTGACTCATGAGGTAAAGTGTTGTCACAAGTATTTGAGCTTAGAGAGGAGATTCAGATATTTTTGGATGAGGAACGCATGTATGAGGCTGCAAGCAAGTTCAGTGATGAACAATTTCTGATGAAACTGGCCTATTTCAGCGACATATTTGGAAAGCTGAATTAATTAAATCTTCAGCTTCAAAGTAGAGACAAGCACCTACCTCACCTGGCAGCTCAGATCACTGCATTTAGCTTGAGATATGGGCCAGGCGCCTCAATCAAGGAAATACTGAGATCTTCGAGAATCTGAGTGAAGTTGCTGAAACCAGCGATTCTGGAGCCACCACAGTGATCCCATGTATTAAGCAGCACATCTCTTCCCTGAGATGATTATTTAAAAAATACTTCCCAAACAATGCTCAGTATGACTGGGTTATGGATCCATTCAGTGCAGCAGGGTTGGTGTTTTGGTATTTATTTTAGTGACTATTTATTATACTCATATATTGTACATTTTATGTTGTATGCTACTTACTAACTGGAATGGATTGTCAAAATGAGTTCCTTGTGTTTAATATGCAATGACAAAATATTCATTTACAGGTGTCTTGCAAACGTATTCATCCCTCTTCGTGTTTGTTCTGTTTTGTTGCATTACAAGATGGAATTAAAATGGATTTTTGGAGGGTTAGCACCATTTGATTTACACAACATGCCTAGAACTTTAAGGTGAAAATTGTTGTTTTATTGTGATACAAACAATAATTAAGATGAACCCCCCCACAAATCTGGAGTGTGCATAAGTGTTCATCCCCCACTCCCCCCAAAGTCAATACTTTGCAGAGATACCTTTGGCTGCAATTACAGCCGCAAGCCTCTCGGTGCATGTCTCTATTAGCTTAACACATCTAGCCACTGGGATTTTTGTCCATTCCTCAAGGCAAAACTGCTCCAACTCCTTCAGGTTAGATGGGTTGCAT